>NW_026127090.1:0-232186 GCF_943737965.1 Phodopus roborovskii
AGATTATTCAGTTAATCCATTTTTAAAATAGGTGGTCACTGTGTCCTTCATGGATCAGTTCTGTTGCAACCTCTCAGAAACTGAAGATGGGAAACAGTACAGTATTTTTTAAATCGTGTAATCATTCGATTGTTAAATATCTACTATTGTGTAATCAGTAATCATTGTATAAGGCAGTTTTTCCTATTGTCTGGCCACTGCTTCTGGTACCGATCTCCTGCTGTGTCAATTCCAAAGCAGCCAAATGACAGATGACACCATCATTACTTACGCAATCAAATAAGTTAATAATTGGATAGTCCTCGATATTTTACTTTCAAAAGATGGACCCAAACTCCAGTGATTGTCAAGGAAGTAGTACTTAGATAATTAAATAATGCCATGTGATTAACTCCCATGGGGTTTGACCGGACTACAGTCAAGAAGAACAACATCTCTATCGATTTTAATAATGAATATATAATGAAAAATGATTGAAAAATGACATGGTGGTGCAAACTTAAATCCAACAAGCAGTAGTCAGACTGATCTCTTACTGGAATAATGATGTTTTTCAAAAATTAAATGGAAAATTAATTAGTGGGCCTTTTATATTAACACCGATGAGATGGCACCAAAGTCCTAAACCTATCGCTGATGTAAAGATCTATTTACATAGCTAAATGATGAAGTAATGAGATGATATTATATCATCAACTCCCAAAATCTGACTCCAAACGGTAGTTATGGTCCATAACATTAACTGTATTTGAAATATGTAAATTAAATGATGAATATTACATAATTTCCTAGTTTAACAGTTAAAGAAGTAAGTGTAGTATTAGAATACATGATGGTCTGGTACATTGGTCTCCCCAAAGGAGGCTCAAAACTCCAGTGATAACAGAATACATAATGACAGATTTTCATAATTAAATGAACACAAATTAAACAAGTGGATGGTGTTTTATGCATGAAGCCTAAATGATTGCACAAAACTGAAGAGATATTGAATACTTAATCAGAGATTTGAACAAAAAATGAATGAATAAAGAGATGGTTTCTCATAATTCTCCCTTGGAGAGATAAAAAATGATATCAACATTGATTTAAAAAAAGAAAGGAAGAAAGAAAGAATGAAAGAAAGAAAGAATTCACAAGATACAATTGAACACCAACAAGGTGGATACAGACTCCACTCTCCCTGGAGTAGAAAAAGACAGATTTGAATAATGAAATAATCAGATTGTTATATGGTCTGTCACACTTGAGTCCACACACTGGCTCCAAACTTCAGGGGTCACAGATTATATAATGAAAGAATTTAATAATTACATCTTTAAATATGTAAGCCGTTGACATTTTTTAGTATCATCAATTCCTGGGCAGACTTGCCAAGTATGAAACTGTACGCTGTCATCAAGCATTTTTAACAGGCCTTCAGTTAATCCTCAGATAATCATACTGTCTTGCCTGATGAATTCTGTTGGCCTGACCTCATCACAAGCGCCTGAATGTCTGTTGTGGTTCGGCAGGATATTTGATAGTGGGCCCAATCCTAGCGTAGCAGTAGGAGCCACAAAGTTGATAACAGCTGAAAAGATGTCTGCAGCAGGGGCATCAATATCGTAGCTGAAAGAGAGATGTTCTTCTGTCTTCTGAGTCGTCATCCTTATGCCAGGTCTCGATGATGCCGACCTCCTAGTGCCACTCCTTCTTCTCATGGTAGATCACAACCGATGTGAAGATGTAGAGGAAGAACAGGTAGTCAACAGCCAGACCACCGTTCCGGCCTTGGTGAAGTCCTTGAATTTCTCAGAGGGCACCGTGAAATCTTCAGGACTCAATCACCCAGCATCCCTCCTACTCTGGAAGATGCATAGATCATTCAGCAAATGCTCTGCCCATGTCTACAACTTTCCAACCTTGTCCCTGACAGATTTTTGCACCCTAACCGTAATCGGTGATGGCAGTGTCTGTGGTTTACATAATTTAAAGAATTAAATAAGTCACTAATAGCTAACTGTCACAATAAATAGGGGATGTAGCATTCTACTGGCAGGGAAGCATGGCCAGACTCCAGTCATGAAGGATGTCATCATCATCAATTGAGTCAATGAATCATACAATGTGAAGATATTGCACATTATCACCACAAGTGGGAGCTTTACAGGTCTCTTCATGGAATGGGGGATTGTTGTTTACATAACTACACAAATATTTACGTTACCTTGGGGATTAACAGAGATTGTCAATTTACATTCATTAATTATGTAATTAGATGATCAGTGGCACCAGATTCCAGGTGTCATGGACGATATAATCGTTGTTTTATATAATTAAATATTCAAATAATGAGTTCATGTAACATCATCCACTTCCCTAAGGTGGCTCCAAACCAGGCTCATGAACTATGCAGTCGGGATTAATTTAAATATTTTAACTACACAATTGATGATAAGATGGTCTATAATAATTGCCTCCCATATCGCATCACCTCAATCCACAGATCATGGATTATCAAATGTCCTATTTTAATAATCAAATAACAAAATAATCAGAGGATGAAATGGTCTGCCATACTCCACACAACTGACTCTCTGTTGACTCCCACATGATTGTGGGAAACTCCCAGGTTCATCCCTTATTTAATGGCAGAGCAGAGTAGTAACATGTTTAAATGCTGAACTGTCATTGTGTATGCAGCGTTTTTAGAAGATATCACATATTTAATGTTGGGCGGCTGCCTCAAAAGAGATGGACTGAAATCCAATAATCACAAAGTTTACTCTAACAAATGGATTACCACCATCCTGAAGGAAGTCATCAATGGCAAACTCACCTTTTGATGAATAATTGTCAGTCTTATTTGTCTTTTGTTCCATAGTTTGACTTCTTAGGAGCTAGAGTATTCATAAACAGAAGACTTTGAACTGTTTCTCCACAGACTACGTTCTCTGATGACTGGGTAATCTTGAATTTGGTAACCAGTAAAAGCTGTAGACACACCTCCAGAGGTGTGGCTATGACTTGTTTAGGCGAATCAAATGTTCTCATTAAAAGTTTTAGGAGATAGTTACCTTGGGAGACTGTAATGTCCCATGATAACACTTTCTCGAAGCTGCTCTCTCGTCCTTGGCCCATGATACCAGGATACAGAATGCAACACGGTTGCCAGGCAACATTTATGAACCAACATTCTGTCCCATTCTAGTGCCCCTCCCACATGCTTAAAGGAGTATACCCACCGATGAGCTAAACTTACAGCCTCACTGAGTTTCTCACAAAAACAAAGCAGGGCTCTTTCTTTTGGGTTCTACATATTTACCAGTCTCTCAAGCTACAACTTGCCTATAGTGACATAAGCATGAAAACGAAAGCATCATTGTGCCATTCAAGTACAATGATGAGTATTTTAAACCTGTTTTCTATGCTTCAATTTTCTAATTTCTAGATCGGAAGCAATACAATTAATCGCCTCTACCTTAATCCCTTTCCCTTTATTGAAATAAAATTAACTCCTCTGCCTCCTCTTACCTTTAGAGGAGCTTGATCCCATGGTTTCTCAGAGTTGTTTAGATTTGCATTAGGCTGATGATTAAGGATTTTGAGCAGTGTCTTCTGTTTCTTTCAGTCATTTTGGATTCCTCAATTGACTGTTCTCTATTAAGTCCTATACCCTGCTTTCTAATATGGTTATTTAGGGTTATTTATTGTTGGTGGTGTGTCATGTTAACAGCCCGACAGAGTTCATTAGATGAGATTCCCTTATCAGGAGATTATTCAGTTATTCCATTTTTAAAATAGGTGGTCACTGTGTCCTTCATGGATCAGTTCTGTTGCAACCTCTCAGAAACTGAAGATGGGAAACAGTACAGTATTTTTTAAATCGTGTAATCATTCGATTGTTAAATATCTACTATTGTGTAATCAGTAATCATTGTATAAGGCAGTTTCTCCTATTGTCTGGCCACTGCTTCTGGTACCGATCTCCTGCTGTGTCAATTCCAAAGCAGCCAAATGACAGATGACACCATCATTACTTACGCAATCAAATAAGTTAATAATTGGATAGTCCTCGATATTTTACTTTCAAAAGATGGAACCAAACTCCAGTGATTGTCAAGGAAGTAGTACTTAGATAATTAAATAATGCCATGTGATTAACTCCCATGGGGTTTGACCGGACTACAGTCAAGAAGAACAACATCTCTATCGATTTTAATAATGAATATATAATGAAAAATGATTGAAAAATGACATGGTGGTGCAAACTTAAATCCAACAAGCAGTAGTCAGACTGATCTCTTACTGGAATAATGATGTTTTTCAAAAATTAAATGGAAAATTAATTAGTGGGCCTTTTATATTAACACCGATGAGATGGCACCAAAGTCCTAAACCTATCGCTGATGTAAAGATCTATTTACATAGCTAAATGATGAAGTAATGAGATGATATTATATCACCAACTCCCAAAATCTGACTCCAAACGGTAGTTATGGTCCATAACATTAACTGTATTTGAAATACGTAAATTAAATGATGAATAATACATAATTTCCTAGTTTAACAGTTAAAGAAGTAAGTGTAGTATTAGAATACATGATGGTCTGGTACATTGGTCTCCCCAAAGGAGGCTCTAAACTTCTTTGATAACAGAATACATAATGACAGATTTTCATAATTAAATGAACACAAATTAAACAAGTGGATGGTGTTTTATGCATGAAGCCTAAATGATTGCACAAAACTGAAGAGATATTGAATACTTAATCAGAGATTTGAACAAAAAATGAATGAATAAAGAGATGGTTTCTCATAATTCTCCCTTGGAGAGATAAAAATTGATATCAACATTGATTTAAAAAAAGAAAGGAAGAAAGAAAGAATGAAAGAAAGAAAGAAAGAATTCACAAGATACAATTGAACACCAACAAGGTGGATACAGACTCCACTCTCCCTGGAGTAGAAAAACACAGATTTGAATAATGAAATAATCAGATTGTTATATGGTCTGTCACACTTGAGTCACACACAGGTGGCTCCAAACTTCAGGGGTCACAGATTATATAATGAAAGAATTTAATAATTACATCTTTAAATATGTAAGCCGTTGACATTTTTTAGTATCATCAATTCCTGGGCAGACTTGCCAAGTATGAAACTGGACGCTGTCATCAAGCATTTTTTTAACAGGCCATCAGTCAATCGTCAGATAATCATACTGTCTTGCCTGATGAATTCTGTTGGCCTGACCTCATCACAAGCGCCTGAATGTCTGTTGTGGTTCGGCAGGACATTTGATAGTGGGCCCAATCCTGGCGTAGCAGTAGTAGCCACAATGTTGATAACAGCTGAAAAGATGTCTGCAGCAGGGGCATCAATATCGTAGCTGAAAGTGAGAGATGTTCTTCTGTCTTCTGAGTCGTCATCCTTATGCCAGGTCTCGGCGATGATGCCGACCTCCTAGTGCCACTCCTTCCTCTCATGGTAGATCACAACCGATGTGAAGATGTAGAGGAAGAACAGGTAGTCAACAGCCAGACCACCGTGCCGGCCTTGGAAAAGTCTTGACTTCTCGGGGGGGACCAGGCAACCTTCTGGGCTTTTTTCCCCGGCTTTCCTGGTGGTGGGGGGGGGGGGGGGGGGTAGGGAAGGCCGGCCCGTGTTTTAATTTTTTTTTTTTTTATATATTTTTTTTTTTTGAAGAATTAAATAAGTCAGTGATAGCTAACTGTCCCAATAAAGAGGTGATGTAGCATTTCATTGGCTGGGAGGTATGGCCAGACTCCAGTCATGAAGAATGTCATCATCATCCATTGAAACCTTGAATCATAAACTGTGATGATATTTCACATTAACGCCACAAGTGGGAGCTTGACGGGTCTCTTCATAGAATGGACAATTTTTGGTTTACATAATTACACACAGATTTACATTATCTTGGGATTTAACACAGATTGTCAATTTAAATACATTAATTATGTAATTAGATGATCTGTGGCACCAGATTCCAGGTGTCATGGACGATATAATCATTGTTTTGTATAATTAAATAATCAAATAATGAGTTCATGTAACATCATCCACTTCCCTAAGGTGGCTCCAAACCAGGCTCATGAACGATGCTGTCGTGATTAATTTAAATATTTTAACTGTATAATTGATATTAAGATGGTCTATGATAATTACCTCCCACATCGCCAAACCATAATCCACTGATCATGGATGATCTAAAGTCCTATTTTAATAATCAAATAACAACATAATCAGAGGACGAAATGGTCTGCCATTCTCCACACAATTTTCTCTCAGTTGCCTCCCACATGATTGTGGAAAACTCTCAGGTTCATCCCTTATTTAATCGCAGAACACAGTAGTAACATGTTTAAATGCTGAACTGTCATTGTGTATGCAGGGATTTTAGAAGATATCACATATTTAATGTTGGACGGCTGCCTCAAAAGAGATGGACTGAAATCTAATAATCGCTAAGTCTACTCTAACAAACGGATTATCACCTTCCTGAAGGAAGTCAACGATGTCAAACTCACCTTTTTGATGAATAATTGTAGTCTTATTATCTTTTGCTCCATAGATTTACTTCTGAGCAGAGAGAGTATTCATAAACAGAAGACTCTGAACTGTTTCTCCACAGACTATGTTCTCTGATGATTAGGTAATCTTGAATTTGGTAACCAGGAAAAGCTGTAGGCACACTTCCAGAGGTGTGGCTCTGACTTGGTTAGGCGAATCAAATGCTGTCATGAAAAGTTTTAGGAGATAGTTGTCTTGGCAGACTGTAATGTCCCATGGAAACACTTTCTCGAAGCTGCTCTCTCGTCCTTGGCCCACGATACCAGAATACAGAATGCAAGGAGGATTGCCAGGCAACATTTATGCACCAACGTTCTGTCACATTCTAGTACCCCTCCCACAGGCTAAAACGAGTATACCCACCGGTGAACTAACCCTACAGCCTCACTGAGTTTCTCACAAAAACAAAGCAGGGCTCTTTCTTTTGAGTTCTACATATTTACCCGTCTCTCAAGCTACAACATGCTTATAGTGACATAAGCATGAAAACGAAAGAATCATTGTGCCATTCAAGTACAATGATGAGTATTTTACTCTTGTTTTCAATTCTTCAATTTGGTAATTTCTAGAATGGAAACAATAGAGTTAATCGCCTCTACCATAATCCTTTTCTCTTTATTGAAAATAAAATAAACTCCTCTTCATCCTCTTACCATTAGAGGAGCTTGATCCCATGGTTTCTCAGAGTTGTTTAGATTTGCATTAGGCTGACGATTAAGGATTTTGAGCAGTGTCTTATGTTTCTTTCAGTCATTTTGGATTCCTCAATTGTCTGTTCTCTATTAAGTCCTGTACCCCGGTTTCTAAGATGGTTATTTAGAGTTATTTATTGTTGGTGGTGTGTCATGTTATCAGTCCGACAGAGTTCGTGAGATGAGATTCCCTGATCAGGAGATTATACAGTTATTCCGTTTTTAAAATCGGTGGTCACTGTGTCCTTCCTGGGTCAGTTCCGCTGCAACCTCGCAGGAACTGATGATGCGAAACAGTGCAGTTTTTTTTATAAAATCGTGTAATCATTCAATTGTTAAAAATGTACTACTACGTAATCAGTAATCACTGTATGAGGCAGTGTCCCCCATTCTCTGGGCACTGCTTCTGGTACCGATCTGCTGCTGTGTCAATCCCACAGCAGACATATGACAGATGACACCATCATTACTTACGCAATCAAGTAAGTTAATAATGGGATGGTCCTCCATACTTAACTTTCATAAGATGGAACCAAACTCCAGTGATTGTCAAGGAAGGAGGACTTAGATGATTAAATACTGCCACGTGATTAACTCCCATGGAGGAATGGCCCTACTCCACTCAAGAAGAACAACATCTTCATCGACTCAAATAATGAATATATAATGAAAAATGATTGAGTAATGTCATGGTGGTGCATACTTAAATCCCACATGGAGTAGTCAGACTGGTCTCTTCCTGGAATAATGATTTATTTATAAAATTAAATTGATAATTAATTAGCTGGCGTTTTATACTCACACTGAGGAGATGGCACCAAAGTCCTAAAACTATCGCTGATGTAATGACCTATTTACAGAGCTAAATGATGAAGTAATGAGATGATGTTACATCGTCTACTCACAAAATCTGACTCCAAAAGGGACTTAGGGTCCATAACATTACCTGTATTTCAAATACGTTAATTAAGTGATGAATTATTATTTAATTTCCTAGTTTAACCGGTAAATAAGTAAGTGTACTATTAGATGATGTGATGATCTGGCACGATGGACTCCCCTAAGGAGGCTAAAAACTTTAGTGGTCACTGAATACATAATGACAGATTTTCATAATTCAATGAATAAATATTAAACTAGTGGATGTTGTTATATGCACGGAACCTAAAGATTGATCAATACTGAAGAGTCATTGAGTTCTTAATCATAGATTTGAACAATAAAATGAATGAATGAAGAGATAATTTCTCATAATTCACCCCTAGAGAGATAACAAAATGATATCAACATTGATTTAAATGAATGAATAATGAAATCACAAGAGACATTTTAACACGAACAATGGGGCTCCAGACTCCACTCTTCCTGGAGTAGAAAAAGAGTGATTTAAATAATGAAAGCATAAGATTGTTAGATCGTCTGTCACACTTGAGTCACACAAAGTGGCACCACACTTCAGGGTTCACAGATTATATCATGAAGCAATTTGATAATTACATCTTTATATATCTAAATCGTTGAAATTTTTCGTATCATCAATTCTTGGGCAGATTTGCCAGATATGAAAACGGATGCTGTCATCACAGATTTTTTAATATTCCATCAGTTAATCGTCAGATAATCATACTTTCTTAATCGTTGGCCTGACATCCTCACCGGTGCCTGAATCTCTGTTGTGTTGCGGCAGGACCTGAGGTAATTGGCCCATTCCTGGCATACCAGTAGTAGCCAAAATGTTGATATCAGTTGAAAAGTTGGCTGCAGAAGGGGCATCAACAGCATAGCTGAGAGAGAGATGTTCTTCCGTGTTCTGAGTCGTCATCCTTTTGTCAGGTCTCGGTGATGGTGCCGACCTACTAGTGACGCTACATCTTCTAGACGTAGACCACAACCGATGTGAAGATGTGGAGGAAGAGCAAGTAGTCAACACCCAGACCACCATGCAGACTTTGGAAAATTTCTTGTACTTCTCGGAGGGCACCATGCAATCCTCTGGACTCTATTCTCCAGCATTCCTAGTGGTCTGGAAGACGCATAGACATTCAGAAAATGCTCTGCCCATGTCTACAAGCTTCCTAATTTGTAACTGACAGATATCTGCAACCTACTAATAATCGGTGTTGGCATTGTCTGTCGTTTAAGTAATTTAAAGAATTAAATAAGTCAGTGATAGCTAACTGTCCCAATAAAGAGGTGATGTAGCATTTAATTGGCTGGGAAGTATGGCCATACTCCAGTCATGAAGAATGTCACCATCATCCATTGAAACCATGAATCATAAACTGTGATGATATTGCACATTAACGCCACAAGAGGGAGCTTGATGGGTCTCTTCATGGAGTGGACAATTTTTGGTTTACATAATTACACACAGATTTACATTATCTTGGGGATTAACACAGATTGTCAATTTAAATACATTAATTATGTAATTAGATGATCTGTGGCTCCAGATTCCAGGTGTCATGGACGATATAATCACTGTTTTGTATATAATAATCAAATAATGAGTTCATGTAACATCATCCACTTCCCTAAGGTGGCTCCAAACCAGGCTCATGAACGATGCTGTCATGATTAATGTAAATATTTTAACTATATAATTGATATTAAGATGGTCTATGATAATTGCCTCCCACATCGCTTAACCACAATCCATTGATTAAGGATTATCTAATGTCCTATTTTAATAATCAAATAACAATATAATCAGAGGTCAAAATGGTCAGCCATTCTACACACAATTTTCTCTCAGTTGACTCCCACATGATTGTGGGAAACTCCCAGGTTCATCCCTTATTTAATCGCAGAGCACAGTATTAACATGTTTACATGCTGAACTGTCATTGTGTATACAGGGATTTTAGAAGATATCACATATTTAATGTTGGACGGCTGCCTCAAAAGAGATGGACTGAAATCTAATAATCGTTAAGTCTACTCTAACAAACGGATTATCACCATCCTGAAGGAAGTCAACGATGTCAAACTCACCTTTTCGATGAATAATCGTAGTCTTATTATCTTTTGCTCCATAGTTTTACTTCTGAGGAGAGAGAGTATTCATAAACAGAAGACTCTGAACTGTTTCTCCACAGACTATGTTCTCTGATGATTAGGTAATCTTGAATTTGGTAACCAGGAAAAGCTATAGGCACACTTCCAGAGGTGTGGCTCTGACTTGGTTAGGCGAATCAAATGCTGTCATGAAAAGGTTTAGGAGATAGTTATCTTGGCAGACTGTAATGTCCCATGATAACACTTTCTCGAAGCTGCTCTCTCGTCCTTGGCCCACGATACCAGGATACAGAATGCAAGGAGGGTTGCCAGGCAACATTTATGAACCAACATTCTGTCACATTCTAGTACCCCTCCCACATGATTAAAGGAGTATACCCATCGATGAACTAACCCTACAGCCTCATGAGTTTCTCACAAAAACAAATCAGGGCTCTTTCTTTTGAGTTCTACATATTTACCCGTCTCTCAAGCTACAACATGCCTATAGTGACATAAACATGAAAACGAAAGCATCATTGTGCCATTCAAGTACAATTATGAGTATTTTAAATCTATTTTCTATGCTTAAATTTTCTAATTTCTAGAATGGAAACAATACAATTAATCGCCTCTACAATTAAGCTTTTCTCTTTTTTGAAAATAAAATAAGCTCCTCTTCATACTCTGACTTTTAGAGGAGCTTTATTCCATGGTTTCTCAGCGTTGTTTAGATTTTCATTGGACCAGATCGGCCAGGGCCAGGGCCAGGGCCAGGGCCAGGGCCTTTTAATTCCAGCAACAGAAAACCAGACACACTGAAGCAGAAACAAGAGTAAGTGTGGAAAAACCTTGAATACATTGGCACAGGGGACAATTTCCTGAACAGAAAAACAATTAATATATGGGACCCTATGAAACTACAAGGGTTGTGTAAGACGAAGGACACTGTCAATCAGGAAAGGGTCAGCTTAAGAAATTGGGGTAGATTTTTCACAATTCCACATCAAGTAGTGGCCAAATTAAAAGTATATAAATAACTAAAAAAAAAACTATATGTCGTATGCTGTGGAAAAATTCTTCTGTATAATATGAATTTCTTTTACTCTCAGTTGTTAAAAATGAGCTCAAAAAACTATAGCAGTGCATGAAGAGTTGGGTGTCGGACCAAACTAGGATCATTCAGGGAAAAATGGTGGAGTCAGTGAAGTCATGAACCAGAACAAAAGATAACAAGAGAGGATGAATAGGTTAATGTCACAAACCTTGGACAGCACATAAACCAATAGAAATGGGTTAATTTAAGTTGTAAGAGCTAGTTAGTAAAAAGCCAGAGCTATTGGTTAAACATGTGTAATTAATATAAGCCTCAGCATGTTTATTGGAGAGCTCCAGGTAGAACAAAACTCTTTCCTACATTTGAAAATTTAAGTAATCCAAATTAAAAAAAAAAATGGGTTATGGGTATAAGCCAAGATTTCTCAGCAGGTATATGTCAAGTAGCTGAGAAACAGTTAAAGGAATGTTTGACACCATTAGCCACTAGAGAAATCAAAATGAAAACTACTTTTTCATTCCATCTTAGAACTTTGAGGATGGCAAATATTAAACATGTAAATAACAGCTCATGCTACTAAGGAAGGGAAGCAAGGAGAAAACACTTCCACTCCTTGTAAAAGTGCAATTTAATACAGCCTTTATAAACATAAGTATCATCATTCTTCAGAAACATGAGAGTCTAACTATGTCAATGCCAAGCTCTACCACTCTTAGTCATAGACCCAAAGGTTGTTCCATTCTACCACAATGATCATCAAGGCTTTATTCATGATAAACTAAGAGAATGGAAACATTCTTCTGTAGCCACAACTTTGATCTTTAGATCTTATGACTTGATAAGGAAAGCTTTGAACTCTCTGTCCTTGTCCGAAGATGGAGTGCAGCCATTATTATGGGCACCCACAGAATATCTATGCATACAGTCAAAATTGTGGAGGGAAATGGAGGAAATTCTAGGGATGGCAAGTTTAATAATGGCATATCATCTGTATAGTGATATTCCTGTTTAAAAAAAAAAGGGTGATTTTTTGTGGGAATATTGTTATCACAGATGTGTAATCTCATTGTATTGAAATCTAATTTATAAGAAGAAAGAAGTATCTTGAAAACAGAGAAACTTTGGCACAAAATGGAAAAAAAAAAACGCTATGAACCTAGTGCTGAGTATTCAATTTTTAAAATCGGAGTGGACTGTGTCCTTCATGGGTCACTTCTATTGCAACCTCTCAGAAACTGAGGATGGATGCAAAACAATACACTTATCTAAGGTGGCCCCAAACCAGATTCGTGATCAATGCTGTCATCATTAATTTAAATAATTTAATTACCTAATTAATATTTAGATGGTCTAAAATACTTGACTACCACACTGTGGAACAATAATCCACTGATCATGCATTACGTAACGTCCTGTTGTAATAATTAAATAATATATCAGGCTCGGAAGCTACAACCTGCCTATGTTGATTTAAGCATGAAAATGAAAGCATCATTGTGCCATTCAAGTACACTGATGATTACTTAAACCTATTTTCTAGGCTTCAATTTTCTCATTTCCAGAATGGAAACAATAACATTAATTGCCTCTACCATAATTCTTTTCTATTGACTGAAAAGAAAATAAATTCTCCTCACTCTCTTTCCTTTACAGCAGCTGGATCTCATTGTTTCTCAGAGTTGTTTTGATTTGCATTTGTCTGATGACTAGGATTTTGAGCACTGTTTTATGTTTCTTTCAGTCACTTTTGATTTCTCAATTGATATTTCTCTATTGAGTCCTGTATCCCTCTTTCTAGTATTGTTATATAAAGTTATTTTGAGTTGATGGTGTGTCATGTTATCAGACTGACAGAGTTCATTAGATAAGATTCTCTGAACTTGAGATTATTAAATTATACAATTTGTAAAATTGGGGTTGACTGTGTCCTTCAAGGGTCAGTTCTTTTCCAACCACTCAGAAACTGATGATGCAGAAACAACAGTTTTTTTTTTTTTTAGATCGTTTAATCATTTGATCGTAAAAATCTATTATTACATAATCAGTAATCACTGGATAAACCAGTGTACCTCATTCTCTGGGCAAGGCTTCTGGGATCAATCTCCTGCTGTGTCAATCGCAGAGCAGCCAAATGACGGATGACACCATCATTACTTACGCAAACAAATAAGTTAATAATTGGATGGTCCTGCATACTTCACTTTCATAAGATGGAACAAAACTCCAATGATTGTCAAGGAAGTAGTACTTAGATAATTAAATAATGCCACATGATTGACTACCAGGGAGGAATGGCCAGACTGCAGTCATGAAGAACAACATCTTCATCGATTTAAATAATTAATATATAATGAAATATGATTGATTAATGACATGGTGGTACATACTTAAATCCATATGGAGTAGTCAGACTGATCTCTTCCTGGAATAATACTTTATTTAAAAAATTAAATTGATAATTAGTTGGTATTTTAGATTAACACTAACGAGGTGGCACCAAAGTCCTAAACCTATCACTGATGCAATGATCTATTTACATAGCTAAATGATGAAGTAATGAGATGAAGTTACGTCATCAACTCCCAAAATCTGACTCCAAAAGAGACTCATGGCCCACATAATTATCTGTGTTTTAAATACGTTAATTAAATGATGAATTATTATTTAATTTCCTAGTTTAACAGTTAAAAAAGTAAGTGTAGTATTAGATGATGTGATGGACTCGCATAAGGAGGCTCAAAACTCCAGTAATCACTGAATACTTAATGACAGATTTTCATAATTAAATGAATAAACATTAAACAAGTGGATGGTGTTTTATACGTGAAGCCTAAGAGATTGCTCAATATTGAAGAGTCATTGAGTTCTTAATCATAGATTTGAACAAAAAAATAAATGAATAAAGAGATAATTTCTCATAATTCACCCCTAGAGAGATAACAAAATGATATCAACATTGATTTAAATAAATAAATAAATAAATAAATAAATAAATAAATAAATAAATAAATAAATCACAAGAGACAACTTAACACCAACAGGGTGGATCCAGACTCCACTCTTCCTGGAGTAGAAAAAGACAGGTTTGAATAATAAAACAATCAGATCCTTAGATCGTCTGTCACACTTGAGTCACACAAGGTGGCACCAAACTTCAGCGTTCACAGATTATATAATGAAACAATTCAATAATTACATCTTTACATCTGTAAGTCATTGAACTATTTTGTATCATCAATTCCTGGGCAGACTTGCCAGGTATGAAAAGTATTCTGTCATCACAGATTTTTAAAATTCCGTAAGTTAAGCGTCAGATAATCACACTGCCTTGCCTGATGGATTTTGTTGGCCTGACATCATCACCAGCGCCTGAATCTCTGTTGTGGTGTAGCAGGACCTGAGATATTGGGCACATTCCTTGCATACCAGTAGTAGCCAAAATGTTGATATCAGCTGAAAAGATGGCTGCAGCAGGGGTAACTCCAGTATAGCTGAGAGAGAGATGATCTGCGGTGTTGTGGGTCTTCATCCTTTTGCGAGTTCTCGGTGACGGTTCTGACCTCCTAGTGCCACTACTAATTCTCATCTTAGATCAATACCGATGTGAAGATGTGGAGGAAGAGCAGGGAGTCAACACCCAGACCTCCATGACTGCCTTGGTGAAGTCCTTGTAGTCTTTGGAGGGCACTATGCAATCTTCTGGACTCAAACATCCAGCATCCCTAGTACTCTGGGAGATGCATAGATCATTCAGAATAGGCTCTGCCCATGTCTACAACTTTCCTAACCTCGTCCCTGACAGATATTTGCACACTAATCATAATCAGTGAAGGGATGGTAGTGTTTGTCGTTTAAATAATTTGAATAATTAAATAAGTCAGTAGTAGCTGTCACAATAAAGAGTTGATGTAGCATATAACTGGCAGGGAAGCATGGCAAGACTCCAGTCATGAAGGATGTCATCATCATCAATTGAAACAATGTATCATAAAATGTGATGATAGTGCACATTAACGCCACAAGAGGGAGCTTTACAGGTCTCTTCATGAAATGGAGTATTTTTGGTATACATAACTATAAAAATATTTACATTATCTTTGGTATTAACATGAATTGTCAATTTAAATACAAATAATGAGTTCATGTAACCTCATCCACTTCTCTATGGTGGCTCCAAACCAGACTCGTGAACGATGCTGTCGTGATTAATTTAAATATTTTAGCTACATAATTGATAATTAGATGGTCTATAATAATTGCGTCCCACATCGTGGAAACACAATCCACTGGTTATGGATTAATGTCCTATTTTAATAGTCAAGTAACAACATAATCAGAGGATGAAATGGTCTGCCATACTCGACACAATTGAATCTCACTTGACTCCCACATGATTGTGTGAAACTCCCAGGTTCATCACTTTTTTAATCACAGAGTTGAAAAGTTAAATGTTTAAATGCTGAACTGTCATTGTGTAAGGAGGGTTTTGAGAAGATAGCACGTATTTAATGTTGGACGGGTGCCTCAAAAGAGATGGACTGCAATACAATAATCCCTAAGTCTACTCTAACTAATGGAGTACCAGGTTCCTGAAGGAAGTTAATGGAAAACTCACCTTTTTGATGAATAATTGTGAGTCTCATTAACATGTGTTCCATAGTTTTACTTCTTAGGAGAGAGATCATCCATAAGCAGAAGGCTTTGACCTTTCTCCACAGACTATGTTCTCCGATAATTAGGTAATCTTGAATTTGGTAAGCAGTAAAAGCTGTAGGCAAACTTGCAGAGATTTGGCTATGACTTGGTTAGGTGAAACAAATGCTGTCATTAAAAGTTTAAGGACTTAGTTATCTTGGGAGAACTGTAATGTCCCATGATAACACTTTCTCGAAGCTGCTCTCTGGTCATTGGCCCATGATACCAGGATACAGAATGCAAGCAGGGTTGCCAGGAAACATTTATGAACCAACATTCTGTCACATTCTAGTGCTCCTCACTCATGATAAAAGGAGCATACCCACCAATGAACTAAACTTACAGCCTCACTGATTTTCTCACAAAAACAAAGCAGGCCTCCTTCTTTTGAGTTGTACACACCAACCAGTCCCTCAAGCTACAACCTGCCTATAGTGACATAAGCATTAAATGAAAGCATCATTATGCCACTCAAGTACATTGATGAGTATTTTAAACCTGTTTTCTCTGCTTCAATTTTCTAATTTCTAGAATGGAATCAATGCAATTAATGGCTTCTACCATAATCCTTTTCTCTTTATTGAAAACAAAATAAACACCTCTTCATCCTCTTCCCTTTAGAGGAGCTTGATCCCATGGATTCTCAGTGTTGTTTAGATTTGCTTTTGGCTGATGAATAAGGATTTTGAGTACTGACTTATGAAAATTTCAGTCATTTTTGATTCATCAACTGATAGTTCTCTATTAAGTCCTGTACCCTGCTTTCTAATATGGTTATTTAGAGTTATTTATTGTCAGGGGTGTGTCATGTTATCAGCCCGACAGAGTTCATTGGATGAGATTCTCTCATCAGGAGATTATTCAGTCATTCCATGTTTAAAATCTGTGGTGACAGTGTCTTTCATGGGTCAGTCCTGTTGCAACTTCTCAGAAGCTGATGATGCGAAACAATACAGTTTTTATTAAAATCGTGTAATCATTTGATTGTTAAAAATCTACTGTTATGTAATCAGTAATCACTGGATAAGGCAGTGTACCCCATTATACAAATATTTACATTGCCTTGGGTGTTAACCGGAATTGTCAATTTAAATACTGTAATTATGTAATTAGATGATCTTTTGCACTTGGCCCCACAAGGTGGCACAAAATTCCAGGTGTTAAGGATGATATAATCATTGTTTTATATAATTAAATAATCAAATAATGTGTTGATGTAACATCACCCCTTCCCTAAAGTGGCTCCAAACCAGACTTGTCATGATTAATGTAAATAATTTAATTTCATAATTAATAATTAGATGGTCTAAAATTCTTGACTCAAACATCATGGAACAATAATCCATGGATCATGGATTATCTAATGTCCTCTTTTAATAATTAATTAATAACATAATTAGAGGATGAAATGGTCTGCCATACTCCACACAGTTGACTCTCAGTTGACTCCCACATGATTGTGGGAAACTCCCAGGTTCATCCCTTATTTAATCGCAGAGCAGATTAGTAACATGTTTAAATGCTGAAGTGTCATTTTGTATGCATTGTTTTAGAAGATATCACACATTTAATGCTGGACAGCTGCCTCAAAGGAGATGAACTGCAATCCAATAATCCCTAAGTCTACTATAACGAATGGATTATCAACCTCCTGAAGGAAGCTAACAATGGAAAACTCACCTTTTGATTAATAATTATGAGTCTTTTTAACTTTTAATCCATAGTTTTACTTCTTAGGAGAGAGAGAATACGTAAACCGAAGTCTTTGAACTGTTTCTACACAGATTATGTCCACTGATAATAGGTAACCTGGAATTGGGTAACCAGTAATAGCTGTAGGCAACCTTCCAGAGATTTGGTAATGACTTAGTTAGGGGAATCAAATACTGTGATTAAAAGTTTTAGGAGATAGTTATCTTGGGAAATTATATTGTCCCATGGTAACACTTTATCGGAGCTGCTCTCTGGTTCTTGGCCCATGGTACCAGGATACTGAATGCAAGGAGGGTTTCCAGGCAACATTTATGATCCAACATTCTGTCACATTGTAGTGCACCTCCCACATGTTAAGTGCATACCCACCTTACAGCCCAACTGGTTTTCTCATAAAAACAAAGCACTGCTCTTTCTTTTGATTTATACATATTTACCAGTCTCTCAAGCTACAAAGTTCCTATAGTGATTTAAGCATGAAAAGTGCGGCAAGCCACAGCCCTGAGGTGGTGCCTGGCTGGATGCCAGGTATTCGGAGTTCAGCTGCAAGCAAGCCAACCCCAAGGTGGTGCCAGGCTGGATGCCAGGTAAGTCCGAGCTTAGCTGTAAACAAGCCTTATTTGGAAGTGCTTGATGGATCTCGTGTGCTTCATCCTTCTGTGGCCAACCCGGGATCGCCTGTTGGCATGAGCTTATTAGGCAGTGAGCGCATATTAAAGGGCTTCCTGGAGCTGGAAGGAGCAGATTCTGATGTATAAAGTACCTGAAGAAACTGCGTGAAGAAGAGTGGTGTTCCTGGCAGAGGTAGACGCCACAGAAAATGAAAGCATCATTATGCCACTCAAGTACATTGATGAGTATTCAAACCTATTTTCTATGCTTCTATTTTCTCATTTCCAGGATGGAATCAATAACATTAAGCTCCTCTACCATAATCCTTTTCTCTTTACAGAAGAGAAAACAAACTTCTTTTCATTCTCTTACCTTTAGAACAGCTTGATCACATGGTTTCTCGGAGTAGTTTTGATTTGCATTTGGCTGATGACTAAGTATTTTGAGCACTGTCTTATGTTTCTTTCTGTCGTTTGTGATTCCTCAATTGATAATTCCCTATTAAGTCCTGTACCCCAATTGATAATATGGTTATTTTGGGTTATTTTGAGTTGGTGGTGGCTCATGTTATCAGCCTGACGGAGTTCATTCACTAAGACTCTCTGATCATGAGATTATTAAATTATTCAAGTTTGAAAGTTGGTGGTGACTGTGTCCTTCATGGGTCAGTTCTTTTGCAAACGCTCAGGAACTGATGATGCGAAACAATAGATTTGTTTAAAGCGTTTAATCATTCGATCGATAAAAATCTATTATTACATAATCAGTATAGTACTCAAAGGATATCCCAGTGTCCCTTATCCTCCGGGCACTGGTTCTGGTACCCATTTCCTGTTGTGTCAATCACACAGCAGCCAAACCCATAACAGATGACACCATCATTCTTTACCTAATCTAATAAGTCAATAATTGGATATTCCTGCATACTTAACTTTCATAAGATGGAACCAAACTCCAGGGATTTTCAAGGAAGTAATACTTAGAAAATTAAATAATTTCACATGATTATCTCCCAGGGAGGAATGGCCAGACTCCAGTCATGAAGGACAACATGTTCACCGATTTCAACAATTAATATATAATTTGAAATAAGTGAATAATGATATGGTGGTGCATACTTAAATACCATATGGAGAAGTCGAACTGATCTCTTCATGGAATAATGATTTATTTAAAAAATTAAATTGATAATTAATTATTTGGCATTTTATAGTAACTCTGACAAGATGGCACCAAAGTCGTAAAGCTACGGCTGATGTAATGATCCATTTAAATAGCTAAATAATCAAGTAATGAGATGATGTTACACCATCAACTCCCAAAATCTCACTCCAAAAGGGACTTATGGTCCATAACAAAATCTTGTGTCTAAACAAGAAGTGTCAATTTAAATAATATAACTATGTAATTAGGTGATCTGTGGCACCAAACTCCAGGTGTCATGGATGATATAATCATTGTTTTATCTAACTAAATAATCAAATAAAGAGTTGATGTAACATCATCCACTTTCTTAACGTGGCTTTAAACCATACTCGTGAATATTACTGTCATGATTAATTTAAATACATTACTTACATAATTAATATATAGATGGTCTAAAATACTTGACTCCCATATTGTGGAACTATAATCCACTGATCCTGGGTTATATATAGTCCTATTTTAATAATTAAATTATAACATGATCAGAGGATGAAATGCTCTGCCATACTCGACACAATTTATTCTCACTTGACTCCCACACTATTGTGTGAAAATCCCCGGTTCATCCCTTATGTGATCACAGAGTTTAGTAGTAAAATGAGTAAATGCAGACATGCCATTGTGTATGCAGGGTTTTTGAAGATATCTCATATTTAATGTTGGACGGCTGCCTCAATACAGATGGACTAAAATCCAATTATTCCTCAGTTCACTTTAACAAATGGATTACCACCTTCCTGAAGGAAGTTAACAAAGGAAAACTCACCTTTTGATGAATATTTGTGAGTATTATTAGTTTTGAATCCATATTTTTTTTTCTTCTTAGGAGAGAGAGTATTCATAAACAGAAGTCTATGGACTCTTTCTCCACAGACTATGTTCTCTGATATTAGGTAATCTTGAATTGGGTAACCAGTAAAAGCTGTAGGCAAACTTCCAGAGTTTTGGCTATGACTTGGTGAAGTGAATCATATGCTGTCTTTAAAATTTTAGGAGATCGATTTCTTTTAAGATTGTAATGTCCCATGATAACAATTCATCGAAGCTGCTCTCTGGTCCTTGGCCCACGATACCAGGATACAGAATGCAAGCAGGGTTGCCAGGCAACATTTATGATCCAACATTCTGTCACATTCTAGTGCACCTCCCACATGCTAAAATTGTGATACCCACCAATGGACTATCCTACAGCCTCACTGATTTTCTCAAAAACAAAGCAGGCCTCTTTTTCTGAGTTATACCTATTTATCAGTCTATCAAGCTATATCATGCTTATAGTGACTTAAGCATGAAAACGAAAGCATCATTATGCCAATCAAATACATTGTTGAGTATTTAAACCTATTTTCTAGGCTTCAATTTTCTCATTTGCAGAATGGAAACAATACCATTTATTGCCTCTACCATAATCCTATTCTATTTACTGGAAAAAAAAATTCTCCTCACTGTCTTAACTTTAGAGCAGCTTGATCTCATGGTTTCTCAGAGTTGTTTTTATTTGCATTTGGCTGATGACTAAGGATTTTGAGCACTGTCTTATGTTTCTTTCAGTCACTTTTGAGTTCTCAATTGATAATAATTCTTTATTGAGTCCTGTATCCCACTTTCTAATATGGTTATGTAGAGTTATTTTGATTTGGTGGTGTGTCATGTTATCAGCCTGACAGAGTTCATTAGATAAGTTACTGTGATCCTGAGATTATTAAATTATTCAATTCGTAAAATCGGTGTTGACTGTGTCCTTCATGGGTCAGTTCTGTTGCAACCTCTCAGAAACTGATGATGCAAAAATAAAACAGTTTTTTAAAAAGTCATTTAATCATTCCATCCTTAAAAATCTATTGTTACATAATCAGTAATCACTGGATAACCCAGTGTCCCTCATTCTCTGAGCACTGCTTCTGGTACCAATCTCCTACTGTGTCAATCACACAGCAGCCAAAACCATAATGGATGACAAAGTCATTATTTATGTAATCAAATAAGGAACTAATTGGATAGTCTTGCATTCTTCACTTTCATAAGATGGAACCAAACTCCAGTGATTGTCAAGGTAGTAACACTTACATCATTAAATAATGCCACATTATTAAATCCCAGGGAGGAATGTCCAGATTTGAGTCATGAAGGACAACATCTTCATGGATTTAAATAATTCATATGTAATGAAAAATAATTGATTAATGACATGGTGGTGCATACTTAACTCCCACATGCAGAAGTCAGACCATTCTCTTACTGTAATAATGATTTATTTAAAAACTTAAATTGATAATTAATTAGTTGGCGCTTTATATTAACTCTGACAAGATGGCACCAAACTCGTGAACCTATGGCTGATGTAATGATCTATTTCAGTAGCTAAATAATCAAGTTATGAGATGATGTTACATCATCAACTCCAATAATCTGACTCCAAAAGGGACTTATGGTCCATAACATCACTTTTATTTTAAATAAGTTAATTAAATGATGAATTATTTTTCAATTTCCTAATTTTACAGTTAAATAAGTAAGTGTAGTATTAGATGGTGTGATGGTCTGGCATGACTGACTCCCATTAAGAGGCTCAAAGCTCCAGTGATCACTGAATAAATAATGACAGATTTTCATAATTAAATGAATAAGGGGGGGGGGAACCCCCCCCCCCCACCAGTGGATGGTATTTATACATGACTCCTATGAGATTGCTCAAAACTGAAGAGATCATTGAGTTTTTAATCATAGATTTGAACAAAAAAATAAATAATGAGATAATTTCTCATAATTCAACCCTAGAGTGATAACAAAATGATATCACCATTGATTTAAATGAATAAATAAATAATGACATCACAGGAGACAATTAACTCCCACAAGGTAGAAAACCTTTTTCAGATGAATTCATTATTCTAAATCAAATCCTACATGATTGCATTCTTTTACATGTACCAGTTCTTGATGAAGGAATATTGTTGTTTGTATAAGTGCCTTGGCATGTGGGTCAAGTATGAGTGCTCACAAGAGAAAATAGTCATGTGTGGAAAACTGTGATTACAGATTTGATTTAATTTTAATCATGTGATGTCAATGTGTTGGTTTGTGACTGTGAATGCTTATTCCCAAGATGGTCAGACCCTTGAGTATTCCTTGATCACGAACTCCAGAACATTCTCAAACATCAGACATACGTCCTGGCAATGAGCCTGTCATAATTTTTCTTTTCCATATTCAATGCTGTATATATTTCACATCCTTCCATATTATCTTGATAACAAGTAATAGGGAACAACTTACAGTAAAGAAAACACATCTCATATAAACAATTTGGTGAATAATTTAGATATCACACTTGTCTTAATTTCAATGAACTACATTGTTTCATTTGAAGATGGGGTATTAATAAGTTCACTAGAAACAAGAGAAATGATAAATGTGTGTTTTCTTGGGAGACAACTTACACAGAAGAAAATAAAGAAAAGTGGAAAGTGTCCTACTCAAGAAAATACACTTTCTTATCTGACAAGTTCTGCAACATAAGAAGAGGTGAGGGGGAGAGAAAGAGGGAGGAAGAGAGGGAGAGCACAACACGTACTTCTCCACTTTCTGATCATGTATTCAGAAACAAAGAATCATTATATGAGACAGATTCTGACTTCCTCAGGAGATGATCTGAGAATAAAGCCAGGATTCAGAAGAAAATTTCCCTCTGATTGGTGGGTGTGCTAGAGGCTCTGATTGGTTAGTAAAACCTGAGTGACAGGATCAGTTGTGCACAATAGACACAATCCATTGAGGGCGGCATTGGGAAGGTTACCAAATATTTCAAATTGTTAGCATATATATAAAAGCCTATAGAGCTTCTACCTAAACAACCCAGACTCCCTGGGTATATGGGTGTTGTTTTGATTCTCGCTAATTTTGCTGGCTAGGATTGATGTGGGGTGGGAAGAGAAAGGAGTCCATGGGCTCACACTCAGGAGGTGTGGGTGAAGAACTTTTCTTAGCTGCCATCCTGTTCCTTGAGGTGTCATAGAATGTGGTTTGGGCAAGGTGCAGTTAGCACCGTGCCAAGCCAGATCTCTATGAGTTCAAGGCCAGCCTGGTCTACAGAGTTCCAGGACCAGCTCCAAAACTACAGAGACCCTGTCTCAAAGAAACAAATAGATAGATTGATGCTGCCCATATGTAGATGTTGTCTGAGAACTGTAACCTGACACATACATTTACAGTCAATGATCTGTTTCTCAAACCTCTGACCTGACATAACTGTGTCAAGCAGGATTGGACACATGACAGTTTCCTCATTGCCAATTAAATATTAATTGCCTCAAAATAACCTTCCAAAACTGTGCACCCAAACTGATCTGTATTCATACACATGACAGGGATAAAAACTTGCTGAGAAATTACAGAATCACAACCCCTATCACAGTCTGGTCCTTTCTCATAAAGTTTACTAAATCACCTGAATTTTTCTCAATTTTTCCTACAGTGTACACAATAATCCATGCCTCCTACTCTTGCCTGGAGGCAGAAAAAAAATTGGTCTACAAGTGAATTGTTTTCCTATGACCACATTGTGAATGACTTCATGATGGAAAGTGGAAAATTTTAAATCTCTTATGTGGAATAGTTACTTAAGAATTTTGGAGATGTAATATATAAAACAGATGTTCATTGCTTTGGAGAGTAACAGACTTGTGTCAAAGCCAATTGATACAACATGGAGAGTTTGCCTCAGCAACATTATTTTCTAACAGGATGAAAATGCAGCTGTTCTCCCTTCCTAGTGAGAAATCCCTTAACACACTTGGGAGATTAATAAAAAAAAAATATCTTTAATGATGCCATGCATACATCTCTAGATAATGCTCAAAGTAAACCCAGATCAGATACATTTGCATTCCACATACACAATCTTCCTTAAATGTCTTTTGGGTCCATGGTCCAAGTTACACTTTGAAGAAATTAAAGAGAGACAGGGAACTTGTAGTGGTAGGCACTGAGATATATGGGAGGATTATATGGCAAAGAAACATCCTAGAGTAATTTCTTAAATACACCATTGACCTGGTCTTGAACTCATTATGATCTGCCAACCTCTGCCTTCACAGTGCAGGGATTCAAGCTTCTTCAGAATAGCATCTTGTATACTACTCCAAGGGGGGATGGGAGGAATGGAAGAAAATAGGGGACTTCTATGAAGTAGCAGGAAGCATCAGACCATGGGACAAATTCTGGAGGCAGCTACTCAAATAACACTATACAAGAGGAACACAGGCTATCTAAAGAACATTACTGACTAAGCCCAAGATGGCATTTCCATCAATAATGACAGCTCTACATGGTTGGAAAGCTTAGGTTCTCAGGATCTGAAGCAAACCCTCCATGAAAGCTGTGACTGCAGACCATTACCAGCTCTACCAAGCACACTCCTGGTTTTAGAGAAAGCTCTGCTTTTTTTTTGTCAATATATTAGACCCTTAGGGAAGCCTCCCAAGAATGTACCTCCTCCCTGACTGAGTGCCTAAATGAAAGCCATGTGATGAACTGCATGATAGGGCAAGTCCTTACCATGACAATGTTTTGATTCAAATAGTTTTCACCTGGTGTCCTATTGCCCACCTGTAATAACAATGCTTGTCTCAAGAAGAACACTGTAACTTCATGGCACAACTGGCTTTAAGGTTGCTTTTGACAGTGTAATGCCTCCTTGAGCACCTTGTTAGCGGCCTGTTTTTCATCGAACAATGGGCATAGTAGCAGATTATAAATCAAGGGTGGCTCATTTGTAACAGTTTGGACCCAAATGTCTAGACAATCCTCTTGAATGAATGTGTATTCTACCATCCTGATTTCTAGCAGAACTGGTTATTATACAATTGTCTTTGGAGTGTCTTAGAGGCAGTCGTCTGTAAGCAAAAATCTACCTTGTGAGACTTACTATATATTTCCAAAATTTGGTAAATTATTTATACAAACAATTTTACTCATCTACATCATGGCATGTAAGTAGAGTACACTGAACAAAAGGGAAGTCTTTTACAACAGCCACAGTAATGCATGTCAACAAATAAATGTAAAATGCAAAGTGCTAAATGTCTTGAAGATACTAGAGAAATGAGGCCTCTCCAAGGTTGGCAACCTTTCCATGGATGCAACTAAAACAGATTGATGTTGAGTAGAGACATGTTTCAACACACAGTTCCCTGCTCCCAATGCTCTGAGCACATCATCACAGTGAAGTGATTCAGAGGCCTACACCTGGGCACAGCAAATTGCAAGGACCTTGTGATACATCACAGGACAGTGAAACTGGCTGTAGTTTCCCATTCAGATTCAAATTGGTTCAGGAATGTCAGGATCTGCCTGCCCCTCCCCAACTGGGAACAGCAGCCCCTCATTCACCATGTCATGGTTAGCAGCTCTTCCAATATATCCAGTCAACTCCCTGTGGCAGTAATTTAAGCACAGCAGAAACAAAACATTGTACCAGCTTCTCTTCAGAGACAAACGTGAAACTGCACCCAGATGGGACTTGTACCAGTTGGAGACACACACCTTTAATCCCAGGACTGGAGAGGCAGAGGAAGGTGCATCTCTGTGAGATTGAGGCCGCCCTGGTCTACAGAGTTATTTCTAGGGAAGGCTCTGTAAGGATGTAAAAATTTAGCCTAACTCTCCACTGACCCCAGGAGTAGGCAAAAGGTCACATTCTTAACTGTTTATGACAGGGCTGTTTAAGACATCACCTGTGAGCGAGTGAATACAGGAAATGAGCCTTGTCACCACACCCACTTCCTGGGTTAAGCACGGTCTTGGATAGTTCAAATTGATTGGTCTGCACTGGATGCTATGAGATTATTGGTTTAGGATGCATGGGCTTTGTTGTAACCCTATAAAAGCTGTCTCAATTGTGTACCCAAGATTCCCCCAGTCCTCTACTGCCTCGTGGAATATGGCTGCAGACCCCAATGCTCTTGAAATATAAGAGACCTCATGCTTTTTCATCAAGACTGCTTCTCATGAGTGATTTGTGGGGGGGCTGAGTTGGGGCGTGAGTGTATATGTGCTCTGTGGATCTTTCAGCTACAAAGCTACTGAGAAGCCCTGTCTCAAAAAAAAAAAAAAAAAAAAAAAACAAACAAACAAACAAACAAAAAAACAAAAAAAACCAACCAACCAAACAAACAAACAAACAAAAAAAAACAAAACCAAAACCATACAAACAAAAATATGCCCTAAAATATTCATAATGACAGGTTACCAGAAGGGCCTGATTGGATATTGAGGCCTGAGTGACAAAGGTTACACAGTCCTTAATGACACAGTACAATGTTTCCTGACACTGTCTTCCAACCCAGACAAATATATTTTCTAGATCAGCAGAGATATGCATTTATATAGCACTTGTCCCAGACTCCAAAAGCAAATCCTGCTATCTTCCTGTACTCTTTTCTTCCTTCTGGATACAATGTGGCTAGCTAGCTTGCACAGGACACTAAACAATATTGTTGAAGTGATTATTCCCTGTCCCAAATTAAGAGGATTCCAGGACACAACAGGAGATATTTATTCTGTATTTTCACACTGAAATCCCATGAACTAAAGGTAGTTGTTGTCTGGTTCTCACTTGGACTTCAGACTCACAGGGTAGAAATACAAAAACTGGATCTCAAAGAAGAAAATCCGTGTTTATCCAATCAGAAGGCTGGGTGAAGGCTGCATTGCTTTAGAAATATGAACCCAGTCCAGTTCAAGTAGAGAACACTGAATAATACAGATGTTTTCTCATCTGCCCACTGAGGAAGCTGTGCTGGCTCACCATAGTTCTCATAGAGGCTTTCTTCCCAGCCCCATTCTCTACAAGTATTCAACTAACCATGGAGACAACAATTTTTATTGTTATTAATTTCTCAAGAAGTTGTGCAGAATTTCAGGAATAAATTCCCAATGCAATGGACCTATCATCCAGTCTTCTGGCAGGAGAAAGATTTATCGTCTTGTTTGTGCTATGGTTCCTGCATTTTTCTAATGTTTGTCCAAAGGGCCTGTGACAACCAGGTACCATGACTTCTCCTAACCTAAGCAAGAAGCCACAGATTAAATATCTTCTTTTGGTGTTCTAAAATCTCTCTTTAGTTTTTAATATTCTTGAGCACATTTTCAATCTGTTAAGTAAGAGAAGCATTCCAGTCTGCATTGTATAATCATCTCTGAAAGCTCTTCATATTGTGTGGAGGACGAAGGAGAATGTGAAGCTGTGCACTGCAGGAAAAGAGCTGGGTCATCATTGCAGACAAGAAAGTGACATTAAAGTTCCTTATGGGCCAGGTGGGGGTGCCCCATGCCTTTGATCCCAGCACTCAGGAGGTAGAGACAGGCAGATCTCTGTGACTTCAAGGCCAGCCAGGTTTACAGACCAAGGACCAGGACACTGTGGAAAACTGTGTATAAAAACCAAAAATAAATAAATAATTCAATTAAAGAGAAAATCTACTGAAAACAACAACAGTAATTACAATAATTATAATAATTGGGATGCAATATTCCAGCCTGGTCTATAGAGATAATTCAAGGACAGCAGGTTTCTCAAAGGGAAACCTGTCTCAGAACATGAAAAATAAATAAATAAATAAATAGAATAGAATAGAATAGCGTCTCTGCAGATCTGCAGATCTCTAAAAGTGTTGGTCTGCAGTAGAAGCCAGTGTCAGTGCCCCCTGTGCTTTGACTTTAAGAACACTCTAACCCTGGAGGAAGTGCTCTTGTCACTGAAGCTTCACTAGCCAATCAGGGGCATCAAGGCCACCCTCCAAGTCTCAGGGTTTGCAGGACACTCCCTAGAGACATGCTACAGGCTTGGTTTTATAGCAGAACAGGCACCATTGGACTGACTTCTGTGCTGATTGTTGCTGTGAAGAATTCCGAACATGGAAGAGTGCAGAAACCACAGCATTGTGAATGAGAGGATGTTACCTGAAAATAGGGAGGTCATAGTAGACAGTTTGGCAGGGCCTCCTGCAAGCTTGTTGGGAACCTGTCACCATATTCTGTGAGGTCACATGTGGTCCTAGCAACACCCCAGTTCTGGATGTTGACCTATGAATAGTTCAGTCTATGGGCTGCACTTGTGGAAAGCATTTCAATCAGGAGTCTTTGTGTAGAAAAGTCTTTGTACTCAACACCAACTTACTTTTTGTAGTGTCTGCACTATCATCGCTTCCATGAATTGGGTAAAGGCCTAGAGATTGAAATTAAAAAAAAAAAAAAAAAGACAGTGTGTCATTCATTCAATGGCAATGTTGGAATACCAAATGCCAGATGAAGTTTATTGAGGGGAAAGAATGGTCTTAAATACTAACTTAAATCATAGTGGAAAAATTACAGGAATTTTAGGTTTAGCTCCTCCGTAATAGGTGTGTATTGTCACTAGGTGCGTGTCAGGAGGTGTGTGTCATCAAAAAATGGTAAGAGTACCAAAAAAGCCTTGGGGCAAGGAGTTCCTGCCAACAGCTTCAGGCTAGCTCAAGGCACCTCAGGGGTCCATGCAGGGCCCTACAGGTCCCCCCCTTTTTTCAACTGTAAACTAACACCTGCCTTAGGTGGCAGAGGACATCAGCATAATTCCTTTCCCTGAAAGACCCCTGCCAATCATATTGTATTAGCTTAGCTTAGCTGCTGCAGCACCATTATAAAGGAACCCTTGTGCACGTAGCCCCGGGTTCAGGACAGGGTCAGCAAGCCAGGGCTGCCAAACAGGATATCTGTGCCAGCCAGGAACGGAAAGTACCTGAAAAACACCCTGTGTACCCTAGATAGAGCCATTCATCTGGTTGCTATTCATCTGGTTGTTATTCATCTGGTTGCTATTCACCTGGTTACTATGTACTAAGGGAACTTGTCCTCAGAATAACCCTGGCCTCATTTGAATTGACCAATGGCATCCCTGTAACCATGCATCTCGCTTCTATACCTGCGCTTTTGCTCCCCTGTCTCTATAAAAATCCTTTTCCCCAGCCTGTCGGCGCGCAAGTCTTCAAGGAGATCTTGTCGCCCCAGGTACCTGTGTATCTGAATAAAGCCTCTTGCTGATTGCATCCACACAAGTGCTCTCGACTGATCCTTGGGCACGGGGTCTCTCCCAAGGGAAGACACTCCTTGAGGGTCTTTCATTTGGGGGCTCCTCCGAGATAGGAGACCCTCACCCAGGGACCACTGACCCACCATCAGGAGTTAAGCTGGCCAGCACTTCGTTCGTGTTCATTGTTCATTTGTTTGTCTATGGCACTGCGAATCTGAATTCTGTATGATTCAGCTGAGACGGTCAGTATTCTGGCGGAATAGAGAAGGAGTTGACGAACTCGGACTTCTCTCCTGCAGCCCTGCAAGACGTTCCAGGGGTATCTGGGGCCCAACTTTTTGGGACTCATCTGTCTGAACCCACTACCAGAGTGGGACTCGTTGGGGCACAGCCCTCTTCCGAGGGGCATATGGTTCTTCTGGGAGACGAGGGATCCGGACCCTCTTCAGAGTCTCCGTCTGTATTTTTGCTTTCGGTTTTATGCCGGAGCCGCGCTGCGCATCTGTTTTGTGTTTGTCTCTGTCTCTTGTTTGGTGGCATTATCTTTGACACCCTCCTCTCTGAAGGGATGGGACAGTCTATAACAACCCCCTTAAGTCTCACTCTCCAGCACTGGGGTGACGTCCAAGACACAGCCAACAACCAGTCATTGGATGTCCGAAAGAAGAAATGGATTACTCTCTGCTAGTTCAAGTGGCCAACCTTTAATGTTGCCTGGCCGCAAGACGGGACATTTAACCTTGATACTATTTCACAGGTGAAAGCCAGAGTGATGGATCCAGGGCCACATGGCCACCCGGACCAGGTTGCCTACATCGTCACCTGGGAAGCCTTGGCTTCTGACCCTCCACCTTGGGTTAAGCCTTTCACAACCCCCGCACGTCCTTCCCTGACTCCTACCGCTCCTTCCTTACCTCCCCCTCCTCTTACCACCCCGACCACATCCTCCCTTTATCCCACCCTCACAAAGAGTACAGTGACAGGGAAACCTTTGGGAAGCTCTAAGGCAGACAAGGAGAAGTCCAAAAGAGCACCCACTGAGGTGTTACCGCCCAATCCTGACTCTCCTCTTATTGACTTACTCTTTGATGAACCTCCCCCATACCAGGGTCCGGGACCTGAACAACAAGGAGAAGCTGCGGCTGCAGTTCGGGGGCCTCCCGAGCGACCCCCGACCCCGGAAGCGCCTGCCCCTTCGCTGATGGCTGGGCGACTGAGAGGTCGGCGGGAGCCCCCGCCAGATTCCACTTCTCACGCTCTCCCACTCCGGACAGGGCCGAATGGCCAACCTCAGTATTGGCCCTTTTCGGCCTCTGACCTCTATAATTGGAAAAATAATAACCCTTCCTTTTCCAAAGACCCCACCACCCTAACCTCTTTGATCGAGTCCATTCTAGTTACTCATCAACCCACCTGGGATGATTGCCAGCAGTTGCTGCAGGCCCTGACCTCTGAAGAGAAACAGCGGGTCTTCCTCGAGGCTCGGAAAGACGTTCCCGGTGAAAATGGCCGCCCCACGCTATTGCCAAATGAAATTGATGCTGTCTTCCCCTTGGAACGCCCTGGTTGGGATTTCACTACGGTTGAAGGTAGGAACCACCTGCGCCTCTATCACCAGTTGCTCATAGCGGGTCTCCACGGGGCAGCACGCCACCCCACCAATTTGGCCCAGGTAAAGCAGGTCATACAGGGCTCGGAGGAAACTCCGTCAGCATTTTTAGAAAGACTTAAAGAAGCCTATGGTATGTATACTCCCTATGATCCAGAGGATCCAGGACAGGCTACCAATGTCTCTATGTCTTTTATTTGGCAATCAGCTCCTGATATCAGAAAAAAAATAGAGAGGCTTGATAACCTCAAGGAAAGCTCCCTACAGGATTTATTAAAAGATGCAGAACGCATCTTTAATAAGAGAGAGACAATTGAGGAAAGAGAGGAACGGCTGTGTAAGGAGTCAGAACAGAGAGAGGAGAGATTTAGAAAGGGAGCTGAGGAGAGAGAGAATGCTAGGGAACGGAAACGGAACAATGAATTTAGCAAACTGCTGGCCACCGTCGTTTCAGGTCAGGATAGAAAAGGACTTAAGACAGGGGGAGACTGGAAGGGACCCCGAGTGGAGAAGGACCAATGTGTCTATTGCAAGGAATGGGGACACTGGGTAAAGGACTGTCCAAAGCGACCCAGGGGGCCAAAGAAGCCCAGGCCCCCGTCCTCCCTTCTGACCCTGGAGGATTAGGACAGTCGGGGCCAGGAGCCCCCCCTGAGCCCAGGATAACTCTCAATGTTGGGGGGCAACCAGTCACCTTCCTAGTAGATACCGGAGCCCAGCACTCAGTCCTAACCCATACCTCAGGACCACTCAGTGACCGATCGGCCTGGGTCCAAGGAGCTACAGGTGGTAAGAGATACCGATGGACGACGGATCGAAAAGTACAGCTGGCTACCGGTAAGGTGACACATTCTTTTCTGCATGTCCCGGATTGCCCTTATCCACTATTAGGAAGAGACCTCCTCACTAAATTAAAGGCTCAAATTCACTTTGAAGATAGAGGGGCTAACATAATGGGCCCCAAAGGGCCCCCCCTCCAGATTCTCACACTGCATCTGGAAGATGAATATAGACTTTATGAAACTCAAAGACCCCAGGGACCTGACATGACTCCTTGGCTTGATAAATTCCCACTGGCATGGGCCGAGACTGGGGGAATGCGATTAGCACTGCAACAGCCTCCGCTCATAATACAACTAAAGGCTACAGCTGCCCCCGTCTCCATTAAGCAATACCCCATGTCTTATGAGGCGTATCAGGGAATAAAACCTCATATAAGGAGGCTGCTGGACCAGGGCATCCTCACCCCCTGTCGCTCAACCTGGAATACTCCCCTACTGCCGGTAAAGAAACCTGGTACTGGGGATTATCGGCCAGTGCAGGATTTAAGAGAGGTCAACAAGAGGGTAGAAGACATATACCCTACGGTCCCCAACCCTTATAATCTACTGAGCACACTGCCACCTTCCCACACTTGGTACACTGTATTTGATTTAAAGGATGCTTTCTTCTGCCTACAGCTGCATCCTGTGAGTCAATCTCTGTTTGCCTTTGAATGGAAGGAACCAGATCTTGGGCTCTCAGGCCAATTAACTTGGACCAGGCTTCCCCAAGGGTTCAAGAACAGCCCAACCCTCTTTGACGAGGCTTTGCATCAAGATCTGGCAGATTTCAGGGTGCAGCATCCTGCCCTGTTACTGCTCCAATATGTCTAATGCTGGTGGCAGCATCAGAACAGGAGTGCAGGGAGGGCACAGAAGCCCTCTTGCAGACACTAGGACAATTAGGATATCAGGCATCCACAAAGAAGGCCCAAATATGCCAAAAAGAGGTCATCTACCTAGGCTATCAATTAAGGGATGGACAGAGATGGCTGACTGAGGCACGTAAACAGACTATTACTGACATCCCTGCCCCTAAAAATCCCTGCCAGCTGCGGGAGTTTCTGGGGACTGCAGGATTCTGCCGCCTCTGGATTCCAGGGTTTGCGGAGATGGCTGCACCCCTATACCCTCTCACCAAACAAGGGACTCTGTTTAATTGGGGAGAGGAACAACAGAAGGCATTCCAGGATATTAAAAAGGCCTTGCTGGCCTCCCCAGCGTTGGGCCTCCCTGATACCACCAAACCCTTCGAATTGTTTGTGGACAAATGGCAGGGCTATGCTAAAGGAGTACTCACACTCAGAGACTGGGCCCCTGCAAGCATCCAATAGCTTACTTATCCAAGAAACTTGATCCAGTAGCGTCGGGCTGGCCACCCTGCTTGTGAATGATAGAAGCCATTGCAGTCCTTGTCAAGGATGCCGGCAAATTAACTCTGGGTCAGCCTTTAACTATCCTAGCACCCCATGCAGTAGAAGCCTTGATTAGACAACCTCCAGACTGCTGGCTCTCCAATGCCCGCATGACTCATTACCAGGCCATGCTCCTGGATGCGGACCGAGTCCAATTCAGTCCAGTGGTTGCACTTAACCCCGCCACTCTGCTCCCCCTGCTGGGAAAGCCAGAACTGCATGACTGTCTCCAGATCCTTGCAGAAATGCACGGGACCAGACCGGACCTGAGGGATCAACCCCTCCGAGATGTAGACTACACCTGGTACACGGATGGCAGCAGCATCCTGGTGAACGGGGAGCGGAAGGTGGGAGCAGCCATGAACACAGAGACGGAGGTAGTCTGGGCAAAAGCCCTTCCGGCAGGCACCTCAGCCCAGAGAGCTGAGCTCATCGCGCTAACCCAGGCCCTTCAGATGGCAGAAGGTAAGAGACTGAACGTCTATACAGATAGCCGATACACCTTTGCCACTGCCCATATACATGGGGAAATTTACCGGAGGCGAGGACTATTAACTTCAGAAGGAAAAGAAATTAAAAACAAGACTGAGATCCTGGCACTGCTAAAAGCCTTGTTTCTGCCTCAGAAATTGAGCATTATGCATTGCCCTGGCCATCAAAGAGGCAATAGCCCGGAGGCAAAAGGGAACCGACTAGCAGACACAGCTGCAAGGGAGGCTGCCCTAAACTCCCTCAGCACCACCCGAGCCCTTCTTTGATGTGCCCAGGGGAGAATCAGGAACTCAGACGCTCCCTGTCATATAGCCAAGAGGACATAAATCTCCTAAAGAAAATGGGGGCCATTTATGACCCCAAAAAGGGACATTGGATTTTCAAAGGAACAATCGTTAGACCCATGAGACAAACCTACGAACTGATAGACTGTTTACATAAACTAACCCATCTGAGCCCCAAAAAGATGAAGACTCTCCTAGAATGCCAGGAGATGGGACAATACCTCCTAAATAGAGACGGGGCCATACAAAAAGTAACTGATGAATGCAAAGCCTGCGCCCAGGTAAATGCAGGCAGGACTAAGCTCGAACCAGGGATCTGAGTTCGAGGACACCATCCCAGTACCCATTGGGAAATCGATTTCACAGAGGTAAAGCCTGGATTATATGGATACAGATACCTACTGGTGTTCATAGACACCTTCTCTGGATGGGTAGAAGCTTTCACCACAAAACATGAAATGGCAAAGACTGTGACCAAGAAACTCTTGGAAGAAATCTTCCCCAGGTATGGGATGCCCCAGATCCTGGGTACTGACAATGGGCCCACCTTCGTCTCCCAGGTAAGTCAGTTGGTGGCTAAGCTTTTGGGCATTGATTGGAAATTACATTGTGCATACAGACACCAAAGTTCAGGACAGGTAGAGTGCATGAATAGAACAATTAAGGAGACTTTGTCTAAATTAACGCTTGCAACTGTCTCTAGAGACTGGGTGCTCCTCCTGCCTTTAGCCTTATACAGGGCCCGAAACACACCGGGCCCACATTGACTCACCCCATTTGAAATATTATATGGGGCCCCGCCCCCATTTATGAATTTCTTGGATTCCAACATTGCTGATTTTGCTAATAGTCATTCTCTGGAAGCTCATTTGCAGGCATTACAGATTGTCCAGAGAGAAGTCTGGAAACCACTTGCAGCAGCCTATCGGGAGCAGCTAGATAAGCCGGTGGTACCACACTCCTACCAGATAGGAGACACTGTATGGGTACGCAGACACCAGACTAAGAACCTGGAACCCCGGTGGAAAGGACCATACACTGTCCTCTTGACTACCCTGACGGCACTAAAGGTTGACGGCATCGCAGCCTGAATCCACACTTCCCACGTCAAGGCCGACCACACCACGGGAGAGAAGAAACTGACCACGACCTCACCATGGAGAATTCAGCGCACCCAAAACCCGCTAAAGCTAAGACTTACCCGTGGGGCCCCTTAACCATTTTATGGGCCTTGTTGGGACTAGGAATTGCGATGCAGGAAGGAAGCCCTCACCAAGTGTACTCTTTGACATGGCAAGTTTGGTCCCAGAGCTGGCAGGTTGTTTGGGAAATTCAGGGCAACCATGCGCTTAACACCTGGTGGCCTACATTCACCCCCTACTTTTGCCGACTGGCTGCCGGCCTGGACACTTGGGTTATCCCAACTATGGGTCCCCATAACTTACAATCATCATACATGGGAGCCAGACCCCAACAGATGACGGCCCATGGATGCAGCAGCCCCACCGCTAGATGCAAATTAGCCCAATCGGGTTTTTATGTTTGCCCCCGAGATAATAGAGATCGAGCCACAGCCTACCGATGTGGGGGATATGAGGCATACTTTTGCTATGAATGGGCTGTGAGACCACTGGGGATGCCTACTGGTGGCCCTCCTCTTCCTGGGATTTGATCACAGTCAAACGAAAATATACTCTACCTGACTCTGATGGACACACTTGTTATTACCAGAGAGGAACTGATGGAAATGCCAATTGGAAGAAACCACTGTCATTACCTCTCAGGATCGCATTCACAAGGCCAGGACGGCAGGCCACTGGATGGCAACAGGGGTACACTTGGGGTCTCAGATGGTATCTCCCAGGGACAGATAAAGGTGTCACTTTCAAAATTAAACTTAAAGTGAACACAGCAACCCATTCCATCGGACCCAATATGGTCATAGCAGACCAAAAACCACCCTCCCAGCCGGCCCCAGTTGTACCCCCCTTATTACCCCCTGTTGCCCCAACAGCCTCCTTAGCCAGCAATAGCATCCCTAGTGTGCATACCCCTACTACCACTACCTTGGCTCCCCGCCAACCTGGGACTGGGGATAGACTACTCAACTTGATACAAGGAGACTATCTGGCTCTCAACCTCACAGATCCGAACAGGACACAAGATTGCTGGCTATGTCTGTTGTCAAGACCTCCCTATTATGAAGGGATGGCCGTTCTAGGTAATTACAACAACCACTCCACCACACCCACCAGCTGCATTTCCACCCCCCCAACACAAGCTGACCCTATCTGAAGCATCTGGGCAGGGACTCTGTATAGGGACTGTTCCCAAAACCCACCAGGCCTTATGTAAAACAACCCAACATATGTCCACAGGAGCCTATTACTTAGCAGCCCCTGATGGGACTTACTGGGCATGTAGCACCGGCCTGACCCCATGTGTGTCTGTTCAAGTACTGAATACAATGATTATTGTATTCTGGTTGAATTATGGCCCAAAATAACATACCATGATCCAGAATACATTTACAGTCATTTTGAAGGGAGACCCCGATTTAAGAGAGAACCAGTATCTCTAACTCTGGCCTTGTTACTGGGAGGTATCACCATGGGGGGAATAGCAGCAGGAGTGGGTACAGGCACTGCTGCTCTTATAGAAACCGGCCAATTTAAACAACTGCAGGCTGCCATGCACACTAACATCAAGGCACTGGAAGAATCGGTTAACCTCCCTCTCAGAGGTGGTCCTACAAGACAGGAGAGGATTAGATATGATATTTTTACGAGAGGGAGGATTATGCGGGGCACTCAAGGAGGAATGCTGTTTCTACGCAGATCACACCGGGTTAGTAAGAGACAACATGGCAAAACTTAGGGAAAGATTAAAACAAAGACAAAAGCTATTCGAATCTCAGCAAGGATGGTTTGAAGGATGGGTCAATAGGTCCCCCTGGTTCACCACCCTATTGTCCTCTTTGATGGGTCCCTTGATCATCCTACTCCTAATCCTCCTGTTTGGACCTTGCATCCTCAACCGCTTGGTCCAATTCATGAAGGATAGACTCTCTGTCATCCAGGCTCTGGTTCTCACCCAACAGTATCAGCGATTAAAACAAATAGACCAATCCGACCCTGACTTCATAGAACTAACATAGACCACATGAATGGAAGATTCAATTCAAAGCCAGAAGAGAAATGGGGGAATGAAAGACCCCCACCAATCATATTGTATTAGCTTAGCTTAGCTGCTGCAGCACCATTATGAAGGAACCCTTGTGCACGTAGCCCCGGGTTCAGGACAGGGTCAGCAAGCTAGGGCTGCCAAACAGGATATCTGTGCCAGCCAGGAATGGAAAGTACCTGAAAAACACCCTGTGTACCCTAGATAGAGACATTCATCTGGTTGCAATTCATCTGGTTGTTATTCATCTGGTTGCTATTCATCTGGTTGCTATTCACCTGGTTACTATGTACTAAGGGAACTTGTCCTCAGAATAACCCTGGCCTCATTTGAATTGACCAATGGCATCCCTGTAACCATGCATCTCGCTTCTGTACCTGCGCATTTGCTCCCCTGTCTCTATAAAAATCCCTTTCCCCAGCCTTTCGGCGCGCAAGTCTTCAAGGAGATCTTGTCGCCCCAGATACCTGTGTGTCCGAATAAAGCCTCTTGCTGATTGCATCCGCACGAGTGGTCTCGACTGATCCTTGAGCACGGGGTCTCTCCCGAGGGAAGACACTCCTTGAGGGTCTTTCATCCCATCATTGGAGAGGTCACCCAGGCCCATAACCTACCTGTCTTTGGTTGGATATTTGCCCCCTCTGCCTTACCCATTACTGGGGAATAGTTTGTCAGACACAAGTGGGCAGAGGCATTTTCTCTTGAGCCAAAGACAGTATCTGTGTTGTTTGAAAGTTGTCGTGGGCCTCTCTAATGCTGAGGCAAAGTAGCACCAAGTGCAAGGGCTACAAACCCCAATGATCTGCTCACATGTTGAAGTCCTTGTAAAAGGCCTTCTTCATTGGCAAGTGGCACTCAGGTTTCATAGATGTTAATGATCTGCATGGGTAAAGCATGTGTATAACTTAAAAACTGATCACTCCAGTATTTCTGGAGAAAAATCATGCATTAACAGAGATATGTGTAAAAGACAGAGAACAAGAAGCCATATGAGCTCCTCACAAAAATTCAAGTATTCCTACAAGAGGTTAGTTTGTAAATTTAGTTTAAAAATGCCTATTTGTACTAGATAATAAGTGTGATTTGGGTGGCTAAGGCTTAACCCAAATCACCTGATAGTTGATCAGTGCTTGCAGTATTTACAGATTGGGAGAGGGCTATGGTAGAAACTGTTGCTTCAGTGGTGAAGGCAGCACTAGCAGTCATGATCATAAAATCTCCTTTCCTCTCTGCTCCACACCTGGGTACGTGGCCCCCGACAGCTTTTATAGTTGGCAGACCTGCTGAGAAAAATGAAACTTTCTCCAAAATTAGTAGCATTAGTTACAAAAAAGAACGGAACCAGAATACAATGCCTGAGATAAAGGTGAAATTCTTGTCCTTTGGATCAAAGTGTAAATTTATAGCCACTGGATCCAAATTATAATTAATAGTCAGGAAAAAAATGCCACATATGGCTACTCAGACCCACAGGCATCAGGATGGGTAGATTCTTGAAGACCCATCGGACCTTCGTTCTGGCTGTTACAATCACTGTCCCTCCGCATATGGCGAAACAGCCGCTCAGGCACCCAAACAGGGTTATCTGCATCTTGTGGAAAGACACAAACTGACCCTCAGGCCCATACTAGAACTAGGTTGGGGCCGCACAGTTTTCCAGTAGGGACAGTTTTCCACGTAACTAAACCATAGTCAGATGACTGAGGGCGCCAATGACTGTCGGCTGCAGATCGAGCAGCACCATCAATAGTTAAAAATTTTTAAATATAAAGGACAAGAGAAAGGTGACTATGAGAAGACCCTGTAAACTCCACCTTTTTTGTTTTATGAAGTAGGCTTTAATTGTGCAAAGAGCACCTTCCACCATGTCCTGACCCTGAGGATATTAAGGGATACTCATCTTATGTGGGATAGAAAAAAATTTTTGCAAAAAGAGTTAAAACTCTGACTAGTATAAGCAAGGCCATTATCAGTTTTTAATTGTCTGGGCATTCCCATATAAGCAAAGGCTTATAAACAATGGCTTTTAACTTCCTTAAGCCTTTCTCCAGTATGAGCAGAGGCAAATATGAGATGAGAATGTGTATCCACAGATACATGAACAAATTGTAGTCGACCAAAGGAAGGAACATGGGTAACATCCATCTGCCAGATATCATTAGGTGTGACATCACGGGGGTTAACTTCAAGGTGTGGAAAAGGTAAGAACTCTGCACATAGGGGACAATTCTTAACTATATCAATAGCTTGTTATCTAGCAATTTTAAAATGGAATTTAAGTGACCCTGCATTAATTGGAAGGTTGTATGAGCTGTGCAGTTCTGCTTCATAACCAGACTCTCTCATCATCATGATGGCATTATCTGTTTTAATATTAAAATCAGCAATGGCATTTCCTTCACTTAAAGGGTGGGCTAAATCAGAATTTGCTTGGAGATGTCCTACAGAAATTGGAGGAAAGCGCCTCCATAGTAGGCTTTGTATGTCTAGTAAGTGTTCTTGTACATGAGAGACTGGAGCTATATAAGCAGAAGTTTCTAAGGGAGCCAATATATGATACACATATTTACTGTCTGTGTATAAGTTAAATGGCTGATTAGAAAAATGTTGAAGGGCTAATAGTACTGCAGATAGTTCCACAAATTGTGCAGACTTCACTTTAAGTATAGAGCGTTTGATAATGGGAAAAGAAACAGCTATTGCACAACCATTTGAAAAGCCATCTGTAAATAGATTGTGGGCCCCCTTCAGAGGATTTTGGGAAATAACCTTGAGGAAACACACAGGGTGATTTTTTTTTTAATGAGCTAACTTACTGGAAGGAAAATAACTATCAAAGTGGCAGGGTGAGGAACACAAGCAATGTGCCCAATCCTCATCAAACTGTTGAAGCCATTTTATCTGTTGTTGGGTATAGGGACTAACAATTACATCCAGCATCATGCCAAAAACTTGAAGGCTCATTTTGTATGCCTTTTGAATAATAGAAAGCTTTGCCTGGGGATAAGATTTAACTGCCTTTCTTGGGGATGAATGTTCATGCACCCACAATATAGGACCAGTTTGCCAAAATACCACAGTAGGGGAATAAGCTGAAGCAAAAACTAATAACATCAAGTTCTTAGAATAGTCAATATAATTTAAACGTGCAGATTGGAGGCGTTTTTGCACAAGCTGTATGCATTTCCACACAGCATGCGTTAAGGTGTGTGGAGAAGTGGGATAAGAATCCCCTTGTAAAATATCAAATAATGGTCTAAGATGCCCAGTGGTTAGGGTTAAACTAGATCGAACCCAATTTATGTCTCCCAATAATTTTTGAAAATCATTAAAGGTGGTCAGTTTATCCAGCCTTAAAGTAGTCTTTAACAATTGATGACTAGTATTGATAGGAAATTCTTGTTGCACCTTTTCTGGGGCTATTCTTAAGCCAGCTACTTGAAGATGATGTTGCAATTCCCCAAAATCCTCATTCATTTCCTTAGAATCTGGGTCACATAAAATAATATCATCCATATAATGTAAAATATAGAGGGATTGAAATTTCTCTCTAATGGGGGCAATGGCCAATGATACATAAATTTGACAAATAGTGGGACTCTTGGCCATTCCTTGAGGCAACACCACCCATAGATAACTCTTACAGGGCTCTTTAAAATTAAGAGAAGAAAATTTCACAGCCCAGTGTGATCTCCGGCTCTTATGATAATTAAATTATTAGATACAACAGACTGAGAGTCACCTTGTATGAATTTACCCAGTCCTTTTCATTGTACATAACCTTGGTTAGCCAGCATATTTTTAACAGGCTCAGTAGTAAGGACCGCTCCCATGGCCTGAAGCACATCTCTCCCCCAAAGATTAACAGGGACATGACTTAACACAAAAGCCTGAAAAAGACCTGTATGTCCTTCATTATCTGACCATTTAAGAAACTGAGTATTACATTCTGGAGCCACAACCATGTCCTTGTTGTCCATACCAACAGCATGTCTTTGGTCTGGCTCCTCCATTGTCCCCACCTCTTTTAATAACTGAAGCTATAATCTGGACTATAATGTGATGACAATCTATGTACCAACATATAAGTATATAATCATTAAGACCTTTGGCCTTATGGAGATGTAAAGCCTCTTTACAATACTTGTTTGCATTTTCAAATGCCAATTGTTTAACTATGGGCATGGCATTTCCATCATCACCAAAAATGTGGCCTGACAGCTGTAGGAGGCAGTCTGCAAAATCTGAATATGGCTCAGACAGTCCCTGCAATACCTTAGATAGTTTATCTCCTGCAGCCTTAATAGGCAGGGCTTTCCAAGCTCTAGTAGCAGCAACAGCATTTTGTGCATGGACTGCTGGGTCAAAAAGAATTTGAGCTACAAGTGTAGAATATTGCCTAGTGCCTGCGAGCATATCTAAATACCTAGCAGGAAATCCAGCAACAGCATTACTTTGTATGGTTTCCTTGCAAAATTCTTGATATTTGTCTTTCCATAGCAAATAGTCACCCCTACTCAGCAAGGCTCTACAGTGCTGCATCCAATCAATACAATTTAATCCTGGGCAAGACTCAAAAATTGTCTGAGTAAAAGGAGCATGGGGCCCATAAGCAGTGACAGCCTCTTTAAGCTGTTTTATATCCTTAAAATTTAATGGGCTGTGCTCCCTCACTCTGTTATCCTGCGGATCCACTGTCTCAATCACTGGAAACACTTGTCTTTCCTATTCTAACACTTCTACCTTGGTTATTGAATCTTTGGCCTCTTCCTCTAACCCTCGAGGTGCAGAGGCCCTACGTTGAAATATGGGCTCGCCAGCTTCATTTTCTGATTCCAAAGTATCCAGTTCATCAGTTACAGCATGACTATCATCTCCTAGTTGAGATCCCTCTTGTCCCCTGATAGATATTGTAATTCCTCAAAAGGCCTATTCATCTCTGCCATTTTTCTTTTTAATTGTGGCAATGAATTCTTTAGCTGTCTTTATTTAATCCTATTGCCCTGTCTTTTCAATAGGGCCACTAATAGTCCACTGAGACTTTCTTTAGGGTCACTGGAACCCATCCTTCAATACACCCTCATTCACTTAAGTATGCTGGCCGGCCTCCGAGGGTGATTTCTTAGGTTATCCTTTCTTTCCAAATCTTGGTGGGCAATATCCACTGGTATTGCTTGTGCCTCAGGTGATGGCCTAGAGATTGAAATAAAGACAAGACAGGGGGTCATTCGTTCAATGGCAATGCCGAATGCAGTTTATTGAGGGGAAAGAATGGTCTTAAATAACAACTTACAGCACAATGGAAAATTACAGGAATTTTAGGCTGAGCTCCTCCCTACGAGATGTGTGTCCTGAGGTGTGTTATCAAAATGGGAAGATTTCCAAAACAGCCTTGGGGAAAGGAGTTCCAGCCAACAGCTTCAGGCTTGCTCAATGTCCCTCGGGGGTCCATGAAGTGTTCTACACCATATCTTTGTTAAACAGGAAGTTTGATAAACAAATTGTAAGTGTCTGCTTCTTTGACAATATAGTCATATAATTCTGGCACTCCCCACATTTATTTCATGACATGGACATTATAATGTATTCATCAATTTACCTTAGAAGGAAACTGAATTTGATGTTCACATAGAACTTTTCTTGGCTCTTTAAAAATCATATAGCATTGAGGAAAAAAAAACCAAAATGAATAGACATAAAGGGAGACACAAGCTTATAGATCAATTATACTCATATAACATCAAAGAAATTTTATGATTGGGCCAGCCTCTCACAACAATATCCCAGCCCCTGATAACCACATCTGTCTTTTTAGGGTTTTATTGCTGTGAAGAGATACTGCAAAAAAATGGAAACACTTAAAAAGAAAACATTTAATTGAGTTGTCTCACTTAATGTTTCAGAGATTCAGTTAATCATCATTATGGCTGGGGCATGGCACCCTGCATGTGAATGTGGTGCTATAGGTTAGTGTCATTAACTCTTGACTCAGAGGCAACAGTACGTTCACCAACACTGGCCAGCATCCTATATGCAAGAAACATCAATGCCTGACTCCACCCACACCTAGTGACATACTTCCTCTAACTAGGTAAAGCCCACTCCAGCAATGCCACACCCCCTACTACTGTCACTAGTGGAACTCACAGACTATGGACTGACTGTTGGAGGATTTTCATTGCATCAGACTAAACCCTGTGAATGTCAGTGATAGTTATTTGAATTGATCTGTTCGAGGGACCCTGGCAGTGAAACAAGGAGCTATCCCAGTTGACAAACTGGCTGTTTGTAACCTACATCCTATGGTGAGACACCTTGTTCTGTCATGATACAGAATGGAATGCCTAGAGCCTTTCTCAGCTTGGTATGCTAGACTTTTTTGACTTCCAAAGGAAGTTCTTATCCCCTCTAAGAACTGGATGGGGCTTATGAAAGGGAAGATATTGGGGAAGGAAGATAAGGAAGGAGGTGAACTATGGATGGTATTTAAAATGAAGACTAAATTTTAAAAATAACATTTAAAAAGAAGAAGTGTATTATTTGTATCATGACCCAAAGCGACTGGTTTTATTTTCATTTGCGTTTAATGATGGAAAAATTTAGCCTAAATCTCCATAGACCCTGCCCCCTAGCAGTGAGTACGCAAAAGGTCACATTCTTGACTGTTTATGACAGGGTTGTGAGTGAGTGAGTAACATCCTGGGCTAAGTGCAGGCTTGGATACTTCAAATTAATTGATCCACACCAGATGCTATGAGATGATTGGTTTATGATGTGTGGGCTTTATTGTAACCCTATAAAAGCTGTCTAAACACTGTACTCAGGTTTCCCAGTCCTCTACCCCACGTGGAGTATGGCTGTGGACCCCAGTGCATTGGAATATAAAAAACCTCATGCTTTTGCATCAAGACCACTTATCGTGAGTGATTTGGGGGGGGCGCCTTTCCTGAGTCGGGGCGTGAGGGTCCACGCCATCTGCGGGTCTTTCATAAGTAAAAAGAAATGTTTACACAAAATTTTGAATATACAGTATTTGTAAGAGAGATGTTATCCTTGTGTGCTTATGGGACACACCATAGAAGTGGTTGTTAGATATCCTGTATCTATAGTAAGAGGTTTTTACGAACTTCTGTGTTTGGTTGATGGGATCTGAAATCAGGTCATCCAGAAGATTATGTGCTGTGCCATTTGCTAAGCCCATATAAATAAAGAATTCAATGAATAATCATTGGGAAATGGATTCCTCAACATTATGATACCATGGAAGGTAAATTTGCAATATGAATTCATTAAAATACAAATAAAATTTCCAACGCCTCATCTAATTCCTGACCTATATGAAACTGGAAACACATGTAAGTATCAACAGGATTACAAATAATAGTGCATGCACTGACACAGTGTGACTTTTATACTCACAACAAATCTACAGTGATTGAGAAGGTACAAAGTATTTGGGAATCAATAAAGGGGATGTATAGAAAAATGGAAAAAGAAATGCAGGAAAATATAACCAACCATTTCTCAAGAGGTCAAGGGAAAGTCAGCCTTGTAAAATGAGGTCTTGACTAGTGTAACACAGCTACCAATGATTTTATGTGTTTACAAAGTAAATAACTAGACTTCACGACTGCCAAAACTTTAAACAAGAAGAAGCCTTAAACTATTCTGATTCTGACACTCAAGCTAATGATATTTCTTCCCAACAGATATGTGCCATAGTCTAAAACTCCACATACAGATGGGGTTAATATCTTGCTTTGCTACTGCAAACTCTTATGTCCCCTCGTGGTTTAAGGTAAACATGGACCTGTTGATGCCCAGATGGAAAAAAAACATAGAAGAATAATTTAATATCTGTTCCTGCCACATGTATCATGAAACAGCATGAGGCATCCGCACAATCCACACATTCAACATCATGCCCACCTAGATAGTTCTGTAGATCAGTAATTCCATTTGTTCCCAGAAACTCAACTTTCCTGAATCACACCATTGTTTTGGGAGGTAGGAAAATGTTAATAGCACTCTGATCACATATTGCTGAAGGAAGATCCCCATCACCTCTTTTTAGCGGTTTCTAAACTTTGAGTAAATCATGTAAGAAAACCTGAATGTTGAATGAGATTTTCATAATTTCCAGAAGCCAAACTTACAGTTTACCAGTGAATGTTCCCACAAAACACAAAAGCAACCCTGTGATGCACAAACGTGTCACCTGGTCTCAAGTTTTCTTTCTGGCAGACATAATTTTCTGTAGAGGAAAACTGTGATTGTTGAAAGTGGATTTATAGGGCTGTCTCGGAAGCTGAGGGCCACATACTCTAACAATGCCTAACAATGGAAATTTGAAGAATTCTGTAGTTGCTTGGTTTATGAGTCTAGATGTCTTAGCTGGTCTTCAGCATAAAGGAGTATTTCAAAGAAATGCTCTCTAAAGCTATTATGGAATAGAATCAGTAGGATCCATATGGCATCAACTTTGTGGAGCTTGTAAGATATGTGTCCAAGTATGATGGTATTTTGTGGTCCTTTAAAAAATGAAGCTCCATTTTATTCATTCACTAAATTTAAGTCATCAACCAAAGGTAGGGCAATGCCAGAAGACTTCTATTAATATGTATAAATGGCTAATAGTAATTGCTTCCCTTATTAAATGCACTCCATAACTGCACATACCATCTGCATTCAGGCACTGTATAGCTGCACTTACTGCCTGCCTGAAGGGTGTGTGTAAACCTGACTGAGCCCAAATCTATTGTTATTTAGATGGGAGACTTTCACCATCCAGGCTCAGGCATCTTGTAGCAGGAAAGATAATGTCTTAAGTACAATAGAGTTATTTGATTTCAACTTTCCTGGTTGAAATGGTGGTAAGGGAAAATTAAAAGCACTGTGGTCAAATCTTGCTGAACGATGATCCCCATCTCCTATTTTTAAACCTGAATGTGGAATGCCACATTCCTAAATTCCAGAAGCCAAAATATTAGTTTCTCCCTTGTATGTTCCAAAACATGCCAAAAGTAAGCCTCTGATGTACAGAGGAAACAAATATTTGTTTCTGTTTTGTTTTCTTTTGGTTTGGGTTGGTTTTTCAAGTCAGGGTTTCTCTGTGGGTTTGGAATGTTCTTTGAAAAACAGCCTGGCCTAGAACTCACAGTGATCTATCTGGCACTCCCTCCCAAGTGCTTGGATTACAGTCTTGCACCACCACAGACCAGTATGGATACTGATATCACATCTATCTCACTCTCCTCAGGGAACATATATACAAGCAGGCACAGAGCACAAGGGCCATTGGCCCTGGTCTGCACAAGTCACATGGTCCCTCACAATCCCAGCAGCAATTACAGCTAGGCAGAGCTGCTTTTCCTGCACAGAATCCCAGACACTGAACATGCTGTGTGGCGGTGGTTTACATTGGAGCTCCTACAAGAGAGCCTGCGATTTCTTTTCATGAAAACATCTGTCCATTATCACCAAGAAATGCCCAGTCAGGCATTTTGCAAATCATCTAAAATTGATTACAGTTTCCACAATGCTAATTTCCACCGATGGTAAGCACGAAATTGCTCATGTTCCTTCTGTCTCCCACTTCTTTCTGCACAGTGTCTACAGCAAAATCAAAGTTCTTAAATGAACTCAATTCTTTCATATTCCTCTCTTTAATTGCAGTCCCCAATACCAGCCACAGTGTTTGGTAAACAGTCAATAAATGATCTGTATTTGCTTCTCAATGAACACCCAAAGCCTCATGCTGAAGGATGCAGTAGTTTCTTCCCAGCACAGGATAGTACAGGCACGATAAAATGTGATCCACGCAATTTTCATACCTAACCCTGTATGTCATGCCCCAGCTAAATATAACCTTCCAAAATTTTGATCACACAAATCAAGTCTGTCTTCATTCATGTGACATGCATTAATACACCCTGAGGATTAAAAAAAAAATCACTGAATATTCATTAGTTAAGATATTTTTCTTATTGCTGTGTATAAACACAAAAAAATTCCACAAGTCATGTTGTTTTTTGAGAAAGAGTTTCTCTATGGCTTTGGAGTCTGTCCTGGAACTAGTCTCATATACTAGGCTTGTCTCGAACTCACAGAGATCTGCTTGCTTCTGCCTCCTGAGTAATCCTCTCCCAGTCAGGGAATCCAACCCCAGTCTAACTAATGACAGGCAGGGATGAGATATTCACCACTATTCTATGCAAGAGAGATCTTATACAGAAGACACTTAATTGGAGTGACTCACAGTTTCAGAGGTCCAGTCCATTGTCATCATAAGAGAAAAAATGATTTGAAGAAGAATGTCATGGTGGTTTCATCTTGATACACAGGCCACAGTACGTCATCTTACACACATTTGCTCATATCCAGCACATAGAAACCCTGACAGCCCGTAACCAGTTAAACTCTTCTTCCCAAAATGCCAACCTAACAGCATCAATGCCACAACTTCTAATAGTACCACTCCCTATGACATCATCGGCCCAATCTCATTCAAACCATCATATTTCCTGAAGCAGGGCCTTTTTCATGATAGTAATTTAAGCAGCTGACTACCTACCCTGATTCCCCTTGAAACACACACACACACACACACACACACACACACACACACACACGCACGCACACACAAAACTGTTCATTATACTCTAGTCTGAAGAAATAAAGCATGCTACACATGATTTTTTTTTCCTGTAAGTGCAATGCATGGTTGACTCCATGATGTCCATGATATAAATGGACAATTAAACACGATGGACATAATTTTTCATCTTCTGATATATTTACATCATTTGTGAGTGGGTTATATTTTACATCAAACTGCAGTGTTACAGATTAATGATTTCTGTTTATTAAATATTTCTGTAAAAATAATTGGTATCCACATATAAAATGTTTAAGATGCTTGGTCCACAAACAGGTACTGAAGGAATACATTCACTTATTTAAAAAGGGATAATCAAGAGATCAGCAAGGACATTGCACTGGAAGCAAAAAAATGGGATCAAGGACACCTACGTCAAAAAGAATGAGCCTCTCTCAGAAACCTAATCCTGAAAAACTGGAAGAGCAGCTGTTCTATATTTGCCTTTCAAATGAGAAATAACTCCATAGACTTAAGAGATATGTAAAGAATATCTCTGTAATGATAGCATGCATTCTTTTCTAGCTAATGGGCAAAGGGGACAGAGCCTAAAACAGATGTGTTGGGAGATTTTGAGACAGGGTTTCCCTGAGCAAAAGCCTTAGTTGTAGTGAGACTACCTGTGTTTATGACACCGGTCTGAATCTCACAGAAATCTGCCTGTCTGTGTCTCCTGAGTACTGGGTTTAAAGGCAAGCACCACCACAACCTGGGTCCTAAAACAAACTTTAGCATTACAAAGTTACTGCCATTTTTAAGTTCTTCCAGGTTCAGATTACAACTGAAACTTTGAAGAATTTAAGTAGTAATAAGACACAGGAAGTAAGGCCAGGAATGCAATTAAAGTTTTCAACAGAAAAATTAGTACTATAATTATTTAATAATACATGAGTAACAAGAAACACAGGTTCACACTTCACTGACAGGGCTTGGATTGGAGGACCAGAACATGAGGAAAAGAGGAAAGGCAGAACAAAGAAAAGATAAAACCTGTGAAAGGGACGTCTTGCTTAACCTATGTCTTATTCTAAATACGCTTCTTATGAGGAATAGCTTACTGTTCTCTCCTTTCAGGGGGAGATGGAAAAAATGGGAGATTTTAGGAATTCAGTAGGAGTTATCTTTCAATGAGACCAGCTCATGAGAATACTACTCAAGCATTGCATCATGAGGAGAACACAGTGCATCTGGGGAACTTTAGTGATTAAACCCACAACACACTTGGGACCAGTAACCCCAGCTCCATGTGGTGGGAATAGTAGTGTTCACAGGATATGAAGCAACCTCACCACAAAGGCTCTGGTTCAGACAATTTCATTCTCTCCAAAAATGTTCATTATGTTAAAGGAAGGGATCTATTTCATTCTCAATACCTGAGTGTCTAAGTCTAGGTGCCCAGGATGATACTGGCTCTACTAAGCTCATTAGTGGGTTTGAGAAAGAGCTATGTTCCTTCTTTGTGAGTCAGGACCTAAACAGATGTCTTGCTTGCTCAGTCAACCCCTCAACACAACAGTGTTTACTTTTTCAAATAGTTCTCCTCTGGGTTCATCTTGCCAATCTGGATGAACTATGATTTTCTCTAGAAGAAAACTTGACCATCTGGCAGATCATTCCAGTAATTCCCCCTTAAGCAGCTTGAGAATGACCTCTTCTATGACATGAGGATGGGCCTAGGGGTACTTTGTTAATCAGGAGTTTCTCATTTGACATGATTTGCAGGCAAACTACTACAGAGAGATTTAGGGATACAAAAAGAGATAATTGTTATGTAGCTTAAAATTGAGTTTAGGTGAACTGAACTTGCTCTTTACCTGGTTGTCACAGTCACTTAAAATCAGGAAAGAGAAGCGGGCTACGATAGTAGCTCTTTCTCCTCCTAGAAAGCTGGATGATGGCTCTAAGAATGTAGGAGTTTTATCCCTGAAACTCAGAGAAAATGGTTGGAAAATGCATAGTAATGAAAACAGTAGTCTTCCTAGAAATAGTTGGAGAGGAATGAAACTAGGAAGTTTGTATTTGTGAGCAATATTGTTAGTCAACACATGTTCAGTAGCAGGTTAAAAACAAAAGAAAGCAAAAACTAACTCCATTATTCAAGGTTCTCTGCATGGACAGGGATGGAAGAATGAATTTCTCCATCTATGTAATACATGGATTTATTATAATGTCTCATAGGCTTTGGTCCAGGTAGTCCAAAAATGGCTGCTTAACAATGGGCACCTGGAGACTACAGCAGTTGTTTAGTTCACCAGGGTGCATGTCTCAGCTGGTCATCATTATATTTGCCAAGCCCAAAGAAGAAAGCTCTAAAGCTAGCAAAGTAATAAACTTGGTAGCCATAGCTAGGGAAAGCAGCAACAGAAGAAGAACTTCCTCTTTCAATTCCCTTTAGACATGCAGTAGACCACCAGATGGTGCGACTCATATAAAGGTGGATCTGATTCTTCATTACATGTTTTGTTTTATTAATATATTTCATTTTTGATTACTGGCACCCTCCTTATTTGTGATATTAAACATATGCAGTGCCACCAAGTAGTTAAAGACAGATCTCATCATCTAATTCCATATAAAGCTTCCCTGAGTGGCTTTGACAGTTCTGGAACACATTCTGCCTGCCGGTCACATCTGAAATCCTATACAGGAACCCATTCCAACTTGTTATGGGTACAGAGAGATCAAATAACAACTGTGGTCCATAAGATATTATCTTTCCTACCATACGTTGTCTGGTCCTTTTTGGTTATTTATCTCCTATTTAAAAGCAATATATTTGGGCCCATACAGGCTTATAGACAGCCTTTAGGCAGGGAATACATGCAAGTATGGGTTTCCTTAACATAGATAATATGTGCAGTTATGGAGTGTCTTTAGTATTAGGTGAAATAATTCCTATTTGCTCTTTATATATATTCATAGAACACCTCTGCCATTGACTGACCATTGGTTGACTAAATTCTGACATGAATTAAATGGAGCATTCATTATCTGTAGTGAGATAAGCACCTTGGCCCTGCCTGTGGCATGGACCACGCCCATGGGGGGGTGGAGACAGGGCCTGATATGACCAGGGGAACGAATTTTGAGGAGGATACTGGGAGAGCTCTCTTTCCTGCAGCACAGGAACAGCTTCCTGGGACCAGGAACCTGCTGGTGTTCGTCTTTCTATAATGTAAGTTATTTCTCCCTGAATAAACTTCTATTCAGACTATTTTTTTCTCCTGATCCTTATCGAACATCAATATCTGGTGTCAGAAGCAGAATCTGGATTTTTACCGGACCTGGTTTTCACCAAGTCGGCAGACGCTGCTTGCTTCCCACACCATCCCTGAATGAGCAGGGTTCCTTGCCTAACCAGGTGGATATACCACACCTTGTTGGACATTTGCCTCTGCCCTACAACTTTACATCCACTGTGGCACTGAGAAAGCTAACACTGCTTCTCATCTTTTGCCTATTCCCCACTTTGCATTTGCAGCTGTGGTACACATGGTGCCTGCCCAGCTGGTGTGTTTTCTGTGGCCCAAAGGCACCAGTAAGTGGCAACACCTGTTAGCCCTGGGGGTCCTAGAAATTTGCACAAAGCACCTTTCAATCATGAGTTTAACAAAATTTTGCTTGCCTTAGTTTGTTAAGAGCTATTCCACAGGGAGAACGATCAGAAGGATTGTCTGCTGCTGGATGCAATTTGATGGGAAACCGCCAGGCACTACCACCACAAATTGAGATTAACAACTAAAACCATCAAAGTTCGAGGACAGCAGAATTATACCTAAGGTAATTGCAACATTCTTCGCCATTTAAGATGATATAATATGAGACCAATTGTTCCATACATAGGGTGGATAATCTTATGATGCAAGACTTTAGAAATTCTTTTACTTCAAATATAGAATGAATTTTAACATAAGAAAAATCATGCCTTAACAAATTAATACATTTTTTTTGTAATAACAATGAGTATCAACATTAAGATATTCTAAATGGTTTGAGCTTAAAGCAAACAATAAGAAAAATTTAAAAACCAACAGAGACTTAGTAACAGGGGTTCAAAATATGGAAAATAACAATAGAGAGCTAAAAAACAAAATGCAGAATATTGAAAATGACAATGGAGAGCTGACAATTAGAATGAAAACCTAGACTGTTAAAAAAAGGTTTAGAATATTGAAAATGACAATATTAGAAGGCAAAACATAGAATGCTTAGAAAAACAGTTCAGTCTATTGAAAATGGCAATAGAAGGATGAAAAACAACAGAAAACATACAATGTTTGGAAAAAATTGTTTAGAATTTTGAAAATGAAAATGGAGAGCTTAAAATTAGAAGACAAACATACAATATTTAGAGAAAAAGATTCAGAATATTAGACATGCAAATAGAGAGCTGACAGGTAGAACACAAAACATGGAACATAAAATTGACCAACTAGAAACCAGAATTTTTTTTTATGTCTAATGCTTCAAAAATCAAAACAGAAACAATGCAATGCATTAACATGCTGACAGGAACAGCTGATTCCTGGTTGAACAGAGCTGCTAATAAAGTTAAAACCTGGAACATCAGATGCAAAGACTAGCAGAATCTGTTCCATGTCTTAGGATTAATTGAAAGCTAGCAGATAGAACTTTGTGTCTGGAAAGCAGTTTACATTTCATTCAGATTTTATCTAAGAATGAGAATATTAAAAATATGGACTCTTTAGTAGTTGGAGAAAGCAAGGGACTTACTGATTCAATGAAGTCTCTAGAAAGTTATGTGATTCATTATCATACACTCAAAGACAAAATGCTGAATAGATTTCAGGCCTTAGAAGACTGCTGAGCCCTGACAAATCAGGGTAAGACAGCCATTTTACTTCCCTGCCTTTGTTGTGGTCTGTCAAGTACTGTAGGCCTTAGCCAAAACTGGCTGTACCAACCTTGCTGTGAGACCTTTGGTGACTGTCCAGGTAGCATGTTGTTTCTGTCCTTGCTGCACCATTTGGAAGTTGCCCATCCATAATTCCTGCCTCCCCTAGTATTGTTATTTTCCTTCTCAGGTCTTTGATGAGGTTGAAGATTAAATTATTACAACTATAATTCTCTCTTCCTAGTTAGATATAACAGGTTCTAGACCTATTCTTTCCAGCTTAGGACAACTCTATTGTAAACACTGTTTTGACTTCACCCTAGGACTAGATAGTTAAGTCTTAAGATTGTATATTCTCAATTTTCCTTTTGATAGAGCACAATTTCTTTTTATTTAATTTATTATTTTACATGTTGATCTCAGTTCCCTTTTCTTCCCTCTCTCCCTCCATTCCTCCCTCCCTCCCTTTTACGCCCTCTGCCCTCTCGCATTCACCCTAATCACCCTCCCCTCCTATCCCCCCACCCCAATTCCATATGTAGAGCAATGACATCCAGTTTGGGTCATGTGGATCTGAAAGGTTATTTGAAATATGAACTAGGGCTTCTCACCTGTATCTAGGTGAAGGCAGTTATCCCTCCCTGGGGGATGTGTTCGCAAGGTCCATTTGTTCACCAGGGATATATCCTGGCTCCACTGCCTGAGGTCTATCGCGGTAAATAAGGATCAGGATAAACAAATAGGCCGAATAGATGTTTATTCTGGGAGAAATAACTTACAACCTAGACAGATGAACACCAGGAAATTCAACCCGATCCTCTCCTGTCCGAGTCACGCCAGAAAGAGAGCGCCGTCCTGGCCCCCTCTGACCTCCTTCCACAGGTCACTTCCGCCAAGGTCCACCCCCCAATGGGCGTGGTCAGTGCTACAGAAGAACTATCTCACTACAATTCCCCTTTTAGTCTAAAGAAAAGATTTAGGCTTAATACAAAACTATATACAAAACAGTGAATAACAAGTGTGCTCCAAGAAAAGGAAAATCGAGAACAAAATGACCTACATATCTATTCCTAGGGTGAGGGCATAATGGAGTTTACAATAGAGTTGTCCTAAGCTGGAAAACGTAAGTCTAGTACCTAATATATCTAGCTAGGAAGAGAGAATAATAGTTGTGATAGTTTAATCTTCAACCTCATCAAGACCTGAGAAGGAAATTAACCATACTAGAGTAGACAGGAAATGCGGATGGACAACTTCCAAAAGGTGTAGCAAGGACAGAAACAGCACGCCACCTGGACAGTCACCCTAGGTCTCACAGCGACGTTGGTACACCCAGATTTGGCTAAGGCCAAGAGAACTTGACAGACCACAACAACAGCAGGGAAATAGAATGTCTTACCCTGACTTGGCAAGGTCAAGCAGTCTTCTATATTTGTCTCCTGCAAGCACATTGGACTGCATGTCCAAATCAGTGGTCAAGGTGGGGGCAATTCTATGCCCAACAGGCCATTAGCTGAGGCAAGATTGAACTCCAGCAGGAGCAACAACAGTGTCCAACATATTTTCGGGAAAGTGCACGGTGCTGTCAGGAGCAACAGTGTCTCATGTCAATGGAGTACTAATATTAAAACATTTAAATGCCATGTTCTGCATGTCTATGAAGTGATTGAAGATTAAGCATCTATATCTGACTAATCTCATAGGTACAGGAAATGTGAGTGAAGATAATCTGTAACTCGGGAACTTAGCTAAAAAGACTGATTAAAACTTTCCTGAGTAAAGCAGGAACAAATACTTAAACAATATAACTATTTACATATACCTAAATGTAAATCCCTAAAATAGAGGTAGAGTATAAGTGTCAAGACAAGAGGTAGAACTATAAAGGGCAGCAAGATAAATATCCCAAATTGTATCAATATACAAAATGTCTTGAATACAGGAAAAGTATACATACAAAGAATATGGTAAAAAATAATGTACTTAAAATATTATAAGTGGAAACATTTAACACAATATAACAAAATATAAACTTAATTTTACATAGCTTACCACATAAGAATACACAACAATGTAAGCTGTAAAATACTATCTCATTCTTACTCAAATTCTCAAGAAAATAGGCTAATCTACCTATATCCCATCTAAACCATACCTTTACCAACCATTCCCTATTCCTGTCTAAAAGATAAACCCGAGTGAAAGCATCACCCAATCCCAAATAACTAAAACCAACCCAAAGACGATGACTATTATCCCAAAATTCCAAGGATAGGGAAAGGGGGCGTAGTCATATTAAGATTACTTCCTGCTGAAATGGGACGATGATTGCTCCAATGGATCCTGTAGGAAGAAAATTTTTAGCAACCAAATTTCTCAACAGAACTGGCTATGACATATGTATTTAGTCACTGTGTGGCAGAAAATTCTTGACTGTAGTTCTATTTGAAACTGGCCAGGGTGTAATAAAAAGGTGCACCATTACAGCTAGCTAGTCATGAGTTGTCTCGAGCAAAACAGTCTCAAACCGGTTTTAGGGTGATGTTTGTCGTTCTGATGAATCAGGTTGAGTCAAGTGGTAATGATGATGTGGGGCCCCATATTCTTTCCGGAAAGTTCAAAGAATGCTGTTAGGAATCGTTATTATTCCTTGTGGAAAAATTACACATCAATATTAAAGTAAAATTTTCAAGTTTTAAGGTATACATTAGGGAAAGACAACAATAAGCATTAAAAGTATGTGAGAAAATTAGGATTTCAGAGAGAAAATTGCATATAAGATATGAGTCCCCAGATTTTGTTTTCTTCTGCCTTACACCAATTGGCTTCTTGATTTAAGGCAGAAACCATGAATTTAATCTTAACAACATGCTTGAATTTAGAGAAGGAAAGCCAAATCCAACTCCAAAGCCAGCATTGGTTTACAAAATTTGGGACTTCAGGAATACTAGATAGCAGAGAGAAATAGATTTCTATATAGAAATAGTTTACTAGAAGTAAATATTTTTTTTTTACCATATATCAGATTCTGCTTCCTTAAGTGATTGTTTCTGAAGAGCTGTCTTCTCTTCTGTAGGCAGCTACATGTTCAGTGTTTTATGGCTGTTTGATGATAGGTTTTCTCTGTTTTCCTGTAAGAACAAGAACAGAACACTTCCCCTACCTTTGAGAGGCCTCCGCACACCTCATGGGAACTAATTTGTTGGATGACTTGTCATTTCTCTTCATTAAGATGTTTCTCTTGTTCAACTCGGATCTTGATTAACTTATATGGTATCCCTAGTTTTTCTTCTCCTGTAGATACAAATGCAAAACCCCTACCCCAACGTAACACATATCCTGCTTTCCATTCTGAGGTCTGTGCATCCTTGAAATACACTGGCTGATTTAGTTCAGAAGTTTTTTCTATTGTCCAGTGTCTTTCTGCAGCTGTTTTTTTCTTTTCCATCAGCATTAAGAAAGTTTAATGTTAATAAAGCATTATGTAATCTGTGTTTGGGTGTTTTGGTTCCTCCTGCCTGTTTATGGAGCATTTCTTTTAAAGTACGATTGGATCTCTCAACCACTGCTTGTCCTGTAGGATTGTGTGGTATACCAGTTATGTGCTTTATCTTGTAATACTCAAAAAACTCTTTCAATTTGCTGGAGACATATGCTGGAGCATTGTCAGTTTTTATTTGTGCAGGTATGCCCATAATGGCCATTACCTCTAAAAGGTGCGTTATAACAGAATCAGGCTTTTCAGAGCTCAGAGCAGTAGCCCATTGAAACCCTGAAAATGTATCTATAGTGTGATGTACATATTTTAATTTTCCAAATTCTGCAAAATGAAACATATCCATTTGCCATATTTCATTCCTATTTATACCTTTAGGGTTACTGCCTGGTGGTAAAGGAGTTTGGTTATAGAATGAGCAAGTAGGACATTTCCTTACTATTTCCTTGGCTTGTTCCCAAGTGATAGAAAAATCCTTTTTTAAACCTTTGCTGTTCACGTGGTGTTTCTTATGAAACTCTGAGGCTTCTAGCACACTTCCTATCAATAAACGATCAATTTCATCATTGCCTTGTGCTAGAGGTCCTGGCAGACCCGTATGGGATCTGATGTGTGTTATATATATAGGATGAGTCCTCTTTTTGATAGTATCTTGTAACGGTATAAACAATGAAGTTAATTCTGTATTGTCAGGAATAAATTCTGCAGTCTCAATGTGTAAAACGACTCTCTCTGCGTATTGAGAGTCAGTAACTATATTGAGGGGTTCTTTAAAATCCATAAGTACCATGAGAATGGCATACAATTCTGCCTTTTGTACAGAATTGCAAGGGCTTTGAACCACTTTGCTAATTTTTCCTGATTTATATCCTGCCTTACCTGATTTGTTTGCATCAGTGTAGAATGTATGAACTCCAGAAATAGGTGTTTTTCTTACAATGCGTGGAAGGATCCAAATCGTTTTTTTAATGAATTTGATTCTCTGTTTTGGTATAGTTGTTGCTAACCATTCCCAAAAAGTTACTGCAAGCTCTCTGCCAATATTCGTTATCTTTCCTCTGTTTGTTCAGCACTTGTACTCTGTTTTTGTACCGCCTGGATATTTGGTATATGTCTTGTATAGTACTTCATACTATTTATTCCACAATCACGAGGTCGTCTATGGTTCCTATCTAATACAGGAGAAATGTTAATCTGTGTATTCCATTGCTGTAATAGATCACGACCCCAAAAATTTATCACTACATCAGCCACATGTGTTCTCAACCTTCCTCTCTGTCCTTCTGGTCCTATACAGTCAATCCATCTCGTGTTTTGTTTTACCTGAGACAGGGTTCTAATCCCTAATAATTGAACATTTACCTCATTCAGGGGCCATTTTAGGCCAAGATTTATTAGATATGATAGTTACATCCACGCCTGTGTCCAGGAGACCTTCAAACAGTCTATTATTCATCTTAACTATCAATCTAGGCCTATGGCTATTTATAGCGGTTTGCCAAAATATATGTTTTTTATTTCCTTCTGTCATGTTTGATTCAACTTCCTTCACTATTTTCTCATCCAGAGCAGTATGAGTTTTTATAATATGCACAGAATTTTCTAATTGTCCTGTGGGACATTGTCTTCTACTGTGACTGGGAATGTTTGGACCACCTGTGATGTGGGGGCCTTCGAGAGGCCCCCCAAAAGGAGTTTCCCGATGGTAAAGGGTTTCCTTGCATGTCTCTGGTCGATCTACACTCATTTGTCCAGTGTCTGCCTTTGCCACACCTTCTACATAACCCAGGAGCGTGAGGCCTTCTGTTTGATTCATTCCTGGGAGTGTTATTTCTAGGGAAGCTTTGCCTACAATTTCTTTTTAGATGTCCTATCTTACCACAGTTATAACATCTGACATGTTGATATCTCTTCAAACCTTTGGATAAGGCTTCTCCTACCCAAGCTTCTAAGTCACCATAGTAAGGAACTCTGTTATCTTGATGTCTTCTCTGACCTTTAGATATGGCTTCTCCTACCCATGCTTCAGTCTTATTGTCATTATACTCAATGATGCCTGTATATAGAACCCATTCATCCAAGGGTGCTGATCGCATTTTTAAAGGACAAAGCACCTGTTTGCATTGAGGATTCGAATTCTCATAAGCTAAAGATTCTATGAGTAATCTCCTAGCATCCATGTCTGCTACCTCTAATTGTACTGCCCTAGATAATCTTTCTAGAAAGACACTAAAGTGTTCTCAAGGTCCTTGCCTTATCTTGGTATAGGGTTTTATACTCTCTTCTAATTCATGAACCTTATCCCAAGCATTCAAAGCTGCTGTACTGCATAGAGACAAGATATGTTCATCATAGGCAGCTTCTGTTTCTGGGTCAGCATAGAGACCCTCACCAAGAATTTTATCTTGTGGAGCTTTATAACCTTTCTTTAAGCCCTGAAGTTCAAGAGCTTTTGCTTCCTTTCTCCATAAAACCCTCCATTCTAATTGAGAGGAGTTTTCAAGGACAGCTGATATTAATTGATCCCAATCCTTAGGAGTTACCTTGTTATACCTTGCCCATGATTCTACTTCACATAAGGTGAGTGCATGCCATAAGAGACTACTGCTTCCTTTATACCTTTTAAATCTTTCATACGTATTGGTTCCCACTGATATGCAACGAAATCTTTTGGGTGTTTTTTCATTGCTGGTTTTTCATTAACAGATACAGGGAAAGATTCACTGACCCTAAATGGTGTGGAGGGTAGCGGTGTCTGCCACCTTGGATTCACTCAGGTCCCGTGAAAATCTTAATCCCGCTTCTGACACCAGATATCGCGGTTAAATAAGGATCAGGATAAACAAATAGTCTGAATAGATGTTTATTCAGGGAGAAATAACTTACAACCTAGACAGATGAACACCAGGAAATTCAACCCGATTCACTCCTATCTGAGTCATGCCAGCAAGAGAGCTTTTCCAGGCTCTCTCTCCGAACTCCTTCCACAGGTCACTCCTGCCCATGGCTCCACCCCCCAATGGGCATGGTCAGTGCCACAGAAGGACCATCTCACTACACACCAGTGTTGTGAAAAAGCCTTACAACATTCACTACATTCATAGCATTTCTCACCAGTATGTGTTATTTTATGTTTTTTGAGATGATTGCATAGTGAAAAGACTTTACCACATTGATTACAATCTTGTGTTTTCTCTCCACTATGTGTTCTAATATGTCTTTTAAGCATAGTATGTCTTGCAAACACTTTACCACATTGACTACATTCATAGGTTTTCTCTACCGAGTGTTTTCTTTCACGGAGTTTGAGGAAACATTGGCATGAAAAGACTTCACCATACTGAAGACTTCTATATGGTTTCTCTCCAGTGTGAATTTTTTCAAGCCTTTGAAGATGCCTGTAACATACAAAGTTATTCACACATTCATTGTGTTTATTCACAGGATTCACTTCCGTATGGCTTCTTTTATTACTGCAAAGATAATTAGCATATGTAAATCTTTACCACATGCATGATACTAAAGAAACTTAGTACATGCATAAAATAAATTTATGATTTGGCCTACGTGTAGACAAGATTAAGATATTGAAATTTACTTTCATAATGCTTTCCTCGTGAGGCATTGTCTTGCTTTCAAAGAAGATACCTGTGATTCAGAGTATGAGCCTTTATTTCATGGCCCACAATTACTGCATATGTTCACATGAGATTTCTCACATAATTGAAAATAATTGGACCATTGCAGACATTTGCCATATTTATTGCATTTATCAATTTTTCCATTGTATGAATCATAATACACTGGCCAAATATACCAGTACAAATGGAAACATTCACACATTCATATGGATTTACTGCAGTGTATTTGTTGATATTTTTCAGATGATGTTGGAATACTGATAAATTTCAAACTGGTTTCACACTCAACAATTATTCTCAAAGTGATGACTACTGAATATCTTTTATTTCTTCTCAATGTCCTAAGAGAGAGAGGTATGTTTCTTCTTTCCATTTTGTAAATTCACATGGCTCGTAACATATATTCCTTTTATTTTCCCTAGGTTTTCTGATACGTAATGTCTCTGTGTAGACCTGGATAGCCTGGAACTCACTTTGTAGACCAGGCTGATCACAAAATTTTGTGATCCACCTTCCTCTTCATCATGAATACTGAAATTAAAGCCATGGGCCACAACTACTTGACTCAACATATGATATACTTATTAAAGTAACAATATCAATAAAAAGGATTCCACATTGCATTCACACACTTTGACTTTCTTTTCATCACAGACATGTGTTATAGGGATTAAGGTTTCTCCACAACAAACTTCTTGACACTCATAAAATGACCTTTTCGATATACATAGAAAAGTCACAAATATATAAGTAATGCCTGCTTTATTACAGACTATTTTCTTAGTAGGTGTTGGATATATACTTATGACCTATGAAACAAGTATACTGTTTCAAATAACTGAATAGTATGAAACTCAACAGACAGGCATATCTACAGCATAGATCTCCACGCGCTACAATTCTAGGGTGTTATCTGTTAAGGAATTATTTCCTTCTCTTTTTACATGAATGCCTTGGAAACACAGAAGAGTTACCTTTCACTGATACATATGGTTTGGGCAGAAAATGAGAACCATCACTATACTTTAAGCTGCACTTATTTTCACTGTTTAAATTTTTATGTGTGTCTCTTCACTAAAATTTCCAGAATACATTAAAATATCGTTAGAGCAAAATTTTCATATGAAAATTTACCTTCTATGTCTTCTAGAAGTTTGCCAATGATCTTCCATATTATGGTCATCCGAAATGTAGCCTGAAATAACAGAATATATATGATGTATTACTGTAAATTGTACAAAATTTCTGTTAATAACTTCATTGACACTTTCACCAAAGTTTCCCTTTTCTCAATTAAAATTACAGAATAGTATCTGTAACCAAGAAACATTGGGTCTCTTATTTTAAAATATGAAGGAAAATACAGTCTCACCTGTAGTAGTGATGTTCCTGTAGGTGTCCAGCATCACATCTGTGTAGAGACATTTCTGAGAAGGATTTAGCGAAGCGCATTCTTCCTGAGTGAAGTGAATATACACATCATCATAGGTCACTGCATACTACAATAAACCATACGTGTGTCACAAAGAAGTCTAATACACTCACTGTAAATACAAACTTCCTTGACAATATACTTATATAAATCTGGAGCCTCGGACACTTATTTCATGACATGGTCATTATAATGCATTCACCTAATCCATTTAGAAGAAAACTGAATAGGAGGTTAACATGTACCATTTCTTGGCCCTTTAAGTAGCGTATAGTCATGAGAAGAAAAAAAAACCCAACAAACAGGCATAAAGGGAGAGGCAAGCTTCCAGAACAAACTATTGAGAACACATCAGAAATAAATTGTACAATAGGGACAGCCTGTCACTGAAATACCCCAGGCTCCGGGAACGACATCCGCCTTTGTTAGGTTTTCATTGCTGTTAAGAGACACCATGGACCAGGGCAGCACTTTCAAAGAAAACATTTAATTGAGGTGTCACACTGAAATTTTCAGAGGATCAGTTAATCAACATTATGGCAGGGGCCATATCAGCATGCAGACTGCTGCAGTCCTTGAGTTTAGAGTCCTTGCAGCATGACTCAGAGGCAACAGGGAGTTCGTGACTCATTGGGCATCATTCTGAGATTAAGAAACCTCATGTCTCATCCTACAGTGATGTGATTCCTCTAACAGGGTAAAGCCCACTCCAACAAAGCCACACCACATCTGCTATCACTATTGGGAACTCACAGAGTATGGACTGACAGTTGGGGGACCTTCATGGCACCAAACTAGACCATCTGAATGTGGCTGACTCTTAGGTGACTTGTTATGTTGGGCGGCCCCTGGTAGTTAAACAAGGACCCATCCCAGGTGTACATGAGTAATATGAAACAATAGGTCACACTTTACTGACAGGTCCTGAGGAAGAAATGCCAGAAGATGAGAAAGTAGGGGAGGCAGAACAAAGAAAAGATGAAAGCTTGGTCAAGGGTGTTTTGCTGAAGCTATGTATTATTCTAAGTAAGCTTCTTATGAGGAATAGTGTCTTGTATACTACTTTCATGGGGGAATGGAAGTAGGGACATCTAGGTAGTTAACAGAGTTAACATTTAATGGGGCAAACTCAGGAAAATGCAACCCAAATAGTGCAGGGGGAACAAGGGAATCCCAATAACATTACCGTGTAATCCCTCAGTGGTCAGAGGCCCAGTAACCACAGTTCCCTGTAGTGTGAAGAGTTGTGTAATTGGGATCTGAATTAGCCCCTCCACAAAGGCCCTGGCCATAGACAATTGCATTCTTTCTCAAGCATCTTCCTTGTTTCAAGGGATGAGCTCTATTTTATTCTCAATAGCTCAAAATCTGATGGAAATCACCTACGGCTACAACCCTGAAGCTGTTATTCGTTCTGCCAAGAACTTTCCTGTGTTTCAGAAGGAACAAGGTTACTTCTCCATGAGTGGGGATCTACACAAAAATTCTTGCTTGCTCAGTCCAGCCCTCAACACCTCATTGTTTTCCTTTTCAAACTGTTGTCACCTGGGCTCATCTTGCCCATATGACAGAGCCATGATTTTTTTCCAGAAGAAAATGGATGTTTTTTGCACACCATGACTTAATGTTCATTGTGGCCCAGTAAGGAACCCTTGAACAGCTTGTAAAAGCCCTGCTCCATTGAAATCAGTGGTTAGTCTATTGCCATGGTTTGGAGACATATGCCTGGACTATCCTGGGAAGCAAATATATTTTAGAATCATAATCTCTAACATGAGTGGTTAGCATGAAACTCATTTTATTTATTTATTTTTTATTTAATTTTAGGTGCAGTGCTCCCTCAGCTAAATTCTATTTTGAGAGACTAACTATCCACCAATAATTGGTAAATCTTTATGTCAACAACTCCACTCTTCGACAAAAAGCTGAATGGTGGAGTGTGGTCCCAAACAAGAATGCCATTTATACATGCATTTGACTATAACCTAGCAATGGGGAGGCAGAGGCAGGAAGATCTCTATGAGATTGGGGATAGCCTGCACCACACAGAAAATTCTAAGTCAGGCTGCAAAGCTACAAGGAGAAATTCTATTTTAAAAAAGTTATATATATATATATATATATATATATATATATATATATATATATACACATATATATACATAACCTATATGTGCATGTATGAAAAATAATTAAATAATATCATTTAGAGCATGCACAAAATTAACTCCCAATTTGGATACTCCCTTAGCCTAGAGACAAGGAGGAGTGCCTGGGACAAAACTCAAATGACTTGACAGATTTTGATGATCCCTCTTGGAAGACCTGAGTCTCCCAGAGGAATTTATGGGGGGTTGTATAGGGTGGTCACTGAGTGAAATAGGAGGATGGCAGGGAGAGAGAACTGGGCTCAATATATAAAGTAAGGTCTTTTTATTTATATTTTCACAAAAGAAGATAATTTATTTTGATGGCAAAAAAGAAAACAATAATAACTCTGAATGGATGTGACCCCTAAACTTTAGATGGTAAGAGCAGGACTTCTGGAAGGCACTGAAATAACAGAACCTCTCCTTCTTTGGTGAATGCCATCCCTATGCACCAAAACCATAATGGAGCTGACTACACAGAAGTTTATTCACAATTCTACCGCATCAAAATCCTTTCCTCAGAAGCAGAAAACATGGAGAAGTATTCATAGGCCACACAGTGGTCTGGGAAGCTGCTGGACCACAATGGGCCTAACTGAATACTGAATGTGGCAGCACATTCCAGGCCAGCCTCTTCCTGGAGGGTCTGCCAAACTGAATTCCATGACTCCCCATCCCACCCTCCCACATCCAGTTACTCACCGTCCTTCAGCTTCTCTGTTCATCCATGAGCTCCCCTCACAATTCATGACAGCACCACTCATAGAGCAGCAATCAATCCTCTGCCTCCTGTTCTGATACAAAACCAAGCCTGCAGCATGGCTCAAGGAAGTCTCCTTCCAGACCTCAGACTGGAGGGTTGGCTCAATGTCCCTGATTGGCTAATAAGGCTTCAGTGACAAGAGCAGTTCCTCAAGGGTTAGAGTGTTCTTAAAGACAAAGCAAGCCCTGCACCTCCTTTGGGCCTGGCTTCTACTCCAGACCTAGGAATTTTAGAGATCTGCACAAACCAGAACTAATGTTTTTGTTTTTGTTTTTTGTTTTTTGTTTTTTTTTTTGAGACAGAATTTCCCTGTGTGGTGCCTGTTGTCCTAGAACTTGCTCATTAAACTGAGCTGTTCAATTATTATTATTAATCTTGTTGTTGTTGCTTTCTAGTAGATTTTTCTCATTACTTGTTTAATATTAATTAATTATTTGATTATTTGATTAATTCATTTCTTTTGATGTTTGAAACAGAGTTTCCCTGTGTGGCCCTGCTATCCTGGAAATTACTCTGTAGGCCCGAGTCTACTCAGACAAATCTACTTGCCTCTACTTCCTGAGTGCTGGAATCAAGGACAACAGCCAACACTACATAGTCAGACAGAAATTTCAATGTCACTTACCCTGTCTAAAATAGAGAACCCACTCTGTTTCACCTCTGCGAAAGATCATCCCCTCCTTCCTAGAAAATGTGCAGATGTTGCACATAAAATTACAAAATGCAGATTGGAATGAATTTTTTATTCAACACAGGGAAGGGCACCTAGAATATTAAAAACTTGACAGAGATTTTAGGGCATATGGCAAAAAAGAAGATGTTTGTTCTGTGTATTTTGCTGAAGTCAGGGGAACTGCGTGTACATTTTATCTAGTGGTCACACACAATTTAGAAACCATGAGATAAGGGAAGGAGCAATATCAGAAAGAACATGATATATCTTTCTCCTGTCAGATACTTTGGTGATAGCTCCAATGCATTGGGAGTTTTATTCCTGAAATTCTTGAAAAATGAATAATAATAAAAACTGTTGGCTTCAGGGTAATTTGAATAGTCTGAGAGAATTGGGCTGGGAAGCTTGCTTCTGCAAGCACTGTGGTGACCGAGCAGAGCTTCCTCAGGGTACAGTGAGAAAATAGCTGCATTATTCAATGATCTCTTCTTGAACAGGACTGTTGTCAGGTTTCTAAATCAGTGAATCCATCATCCAGCCTTGAGATTGCAGAAAGACTTATTTTCTTGTTTGAGATCTGGTTCCTATTTTCTTTACTTTTTTTTCCCCTGGTTTTCTGCAGTCCCAGTGACAACCATGAAATAAGTGGTTTCAGTACATCTGACATTAGTGGGAAACTACAGGACATCTCATTTTCTGTGCCAAAATGTCTCTCATTAGTAGTTAGGACAGGGAATAATCACATCACGTGTTTGTGTAGTGGCCTGAGAAAGCTAGAGAGCCACCTTGTTTTCAGGAAAAAGGAGTGGGTGCAGGAAGAGAGCAGTATTTGCTATTGGAATCAAAGCCAGTGCAGTAGAAATGTGTTATCTCTGCTCACCTAGAAATGGTTTTTGTCTGGGTTGGAAGTCCAGGTCAGGAATCATTGTGCTGTGTCTTTAAGAAGGTGATCCTGTTACTCAGTCATCACTAGCCAACCAGACTCTCCTCAAGATCTGTTAATAATAAAAGGTACAGGGACCTTCTTAATGCCAGATTCAGGCTTTTCTCTAAAGGAGAGCTGGCACCTTTTTTTGAGTGTGCTGTTCTTCGATTATTGCTGCAGTAAGGTCAATGCAGAGCTTGGGAGAGCTCAGTAATCACACTGTGAGTGAGGGGTCGCTGTCCCCAGGATGGAGGAGTGCATTGTGTAGTATATGAATCATGTGTTGGGTCCTCCCACCATCTGAGTGGGAACATGAAGACAGATTTTACTTCCTGTGGGTTTTCATGAGATACGTGAATCTCCCTGGAATCAGTTATATGATTCTGACTAAAACTTTGTGGGTTGAATCTCTTCAGAGTATTGGGAGCAGGGAGCCCTGTGTAAAAACATCTTTTTAGTCAACTTCAATGAGCTTTTTGTGCATCCTTGGAAAGACTACAGTTCTTGGAGACATTTAACAATTTATATTTTACTTTATGTGATGTGATGAAAAATTTAAAAATTAGGGTTAATGGCAAGAAGGAAAGACTACAAAGAACAAGAATCTCTTCTAGTGGATAACTTCCTGATTTCAGAGTACAGACCCCACATGTTATTTTTATGAGATACAGGAAAAAGAAAAAGAAAACCTTGCAGGTGTGCTAATCAATCTTGATGCCCTTGCAAGCAAACTTTGTACTTTATGAAATGCTGTAACCTTGAAAATCCTATGAGCTGAGGCTAGTGGTGTCAAGCCTCCATTTCACTTTTGTTGCTAGGTAACTTAGCCTTCCAATAGAGTAAACTCCCAGACTGTTTTGTTCTTCCCAATTAAAACCTTTTGCTTTCACATTTGGGAATAACTTCATTGGACTTGAGGAAACCCAGGAGGTACAAAGTTTGTGGGCTCATCCCAGATTTCCTCCAACCACCCAGGACCTTTAACCCTGAAAGACTAAAATAGAGAAAGTAAAGGAAAAAAAAACCCCGAAGGAATGCTGGAAATAGAAAAACAGCGCAAATGATTTTGAACTATAGACACAACATGACCAACAGAAAAAAAGAGAGAATCTCAGGCATGGAAGATAAAGTATAGGAAATAGATTAATCTACCAAAGAAAATCATAAAACCAACAAATCCTTAACACAAAACATCCAAGAAATCTGGGACACCATGAAAAGGCCAAACCTAGGAATAATAGGCAGCGAGGACGGTGACGAAGACCAGCTCAAAGGTGTCAAAAACATACTAAAATAAAATCATCGAGGACAACTTTCCCAATCTGAAGAAGGACACGCACACGCACATGAAAGTACAAGAAGTATACTGAACACCAATTAGGCTGGACCAAAGTAAAAAAAAAAAAAAATAACCCTAGAAATATAATAAGGAAAACATCTAAAGCACAGAATAAAGAATACTAAGTGCAGCAAAGGAGAAAGGACAGGTAACATATAAATGCAAACCAATCAAAATTACAACTGACTTTTCCATGGAATCCCTCAAGCCCAAAAAGGTCCTGGATAGATGTTCTACAAATACTAAGAGTCCACAGATGCTAGCCCAGGCTACTATACCCAGCAAAACACTCAATCATTACAGATGGAGAAAACAATATATTTAATGACAAAGACAGACTTTTTTCCAATACTTACCTACAAATCCAGCACTACAGAAAGATATGGAAGGAAAACTCCAACCCACGTAAGTTAACTATGCACACAAAATGTAGGCAAAAGATAATCTCCCTATACAAGAAACCAAGGGTAATGGAGGTCAAATAAATTCACAATACCACTGCCAAAATCAAATCTAAAACAAACAAGTATCACTAATCAATGGCCTTTACTCACCCCCAATATTAATGGTCTTAACTCACCTATAAAAGACACAGGCTAACAGAATGGATATGAAGAAAGAATGCATCCTTCTGCTACATACAAGAAACACATCTAAGTTTCAAAGATAGACATTACTTCAGGGTAAAATGTTGGGGAATATCTTCCAATCAAATGTACACAAGAAGGAAGCAGGCATGGCTATCCTAATATCTAACAAGTTAGACTTCAAACCATAATTAAAAAGAGATGAAGATGCTCATTCAGTATTCATTGCAGGAGAAATCCTTCATCACAAGTCTCAATTCTGAAAATTTATGCCCGAAATACAAAGGAACCCAGAGTAAACCAACTGCCAACATCAAAATGAAAGGAGAGAAGCTTAAGGTGATTACTCTAAAATCACAAGCAAGACAAGGCTGCGCTCTCTCTCAATATCTCTTTAATATTGTACGTGAAATTCTAGCTAAAGCTATAAGACAAGAAAAGGAGATAAAAGGGATCCATATTTGAAAGGAAGAAGTCAAACTATCACTATTTGAAGATGATATGATAGCTTAATATAGCTTAATAAGCAACCCAATAAACTCTACCAAGGAACTCCTATAGCTGATAAACATCTTCAGCAAACTAGCAGGGTTCAAGATAAACTCAAAAAATCAGTAGCCCTACCTTTTTCAGACAACAATAAATTGAGAAGGAAATCAGAGAAACATAACACTTTACAATAGCCAGAAACAACATAAAGTATCTTGGAGGAACACTTCCCAAACAAATAAAAGACTCATATAATAAAGATTTGTGGCTTTAAAGAAAGAAATTAAAGAAGAAACCAGAATATGGAAAGATCTCCCATGCTCTTGAATAGGTAGGATAAATATAGTAAAAATGGCAATCTTGCCAAAAGCAATCTAGAGATTCAATGCAATCTCCATTAAAAACCCACCACAATTCATCACTGACCTTGAAAGGATAATAATCAACTTTTTATGGAAAAACAAAAGACCCAGCATAGCCAAAAGAGCCCTGTGCAATAAAAGAATTTCAAAGACATCACCATCCCTGACTTTAAGCCCTACTACAGATCTATACTCCTGAAAACAGCATGGAATTGCCACAAAAAAAAAAAAAAAAAAAAAAAACAGATAGAACATGGAATGGATTTAAAAAACCTGATACAAACCCACATACGTATGAAAACCTGATTTTCTACAAAACATATAAAATAATACAATGGGATGAGGAAATCATCTTCAACAAATGGTGCTTGCACATTTTGATGATGATGTTTAGAAGACTGTAGATAGACCCAAGTCTGTAGTCATACACAAAACTATGGTCCAAATGGATCAAAGTCCTCAACATCAATCCAACCACACTGAACCTCTTAGAAGAGAAAGTAGGAGGTACCCTTGAACAAATTGTTATAGGAGACCACTTCCTAAACATAACTCCAGGGGCACAGACACTGAGAGCAACAATTAATAAATGGGACCTCTTCAAACTTAGAAGGTTCTGTAAGGCAAAGGACACAGTGGAAAGCCAAAATGGCAGGCCACAGACTGGGAAAATATTTTATGTAAGGAGTAAGGTTTTTCTGCCCGCCACGGGTCTGGTCCTGCCATCACGCCAGCACCAATTAACACACAGAGACTCTGTATTTGGCATAATGCTATTGGCCTGGTACTAGTTTCTTATCTGCTAGCTCTGTCTTAAGCATTAACCCATTTCTACTGATCTATGTATGTTCATGTGGTCTTCTTACTGAGAAGCATACTGGCATTCTGCTTTCTCCAGACTCTCCATGCTAACTCCTCCTTCCAACTTCCTCTTTCCTCCTTGTCTCTTAGTCCCTCCTATCTTCCTTTCCTATTGGCCAACATTTACAGAATGGCATCTCCCATCAATTTTCACCATTAGTACATCAGTCAATGGGCTGATCTCCAAAATATACAAACAACTCAAAAAACTAATCAACAAAACACCAAAGAGCCCTATTAAAAATGGGGTATAGACCAGCAGAGAAACTAGGATACAAGGTGTATTCTAAGAGATTCATATAAAGTCCCTCACAGAACCAGGAAGGGACAAGTCCCCAGAGCTCAGGGGAAGTGGGGGGGGGCAGCGAATGGAGAGAGTAGTAGGGGAAAACGAGGGGGAGGAAAGGAAAACATGTGCGACCAGGAAGATTGAGCCTGGTTTGGAATAGAAGACAGGAAAGAGAGACACAAAGAGAGAGAGAGAACATAAAAGAGGGAGCCAATATTGGTTTGAAGATAAAATTGAACACAATGAAAAGTCTAGAGAACTACAAGACTGCTCCCAACTAACAATTTGAGCTTCCTTGGAAAGGCTACCATAAATGCCCTTCCCAAAGGGTGAGGGAGAGTGAGAGCAACAACTAACTTATCCATGGAGCCCTCAATTAATGCCTGTTGGAAATAGGAGCAAATAACCATACATAAAAACTAAGTGAAAGTAGAACCCAGATGCATGTCGAGAGGACAAGACCAGGTGGCAGAAACACATAGAGACAGCTTACCTGAACAAGGAGCAGCTAACAGGCCACCAGACTGATAGCTGGGAAGCCAGCATGGCCGCCCTGAATATGGGTCTCAGCCAGAAGGACTGAGCAGTCTAAGGTACCTCAGACAGCAGAGCCAGGATGTATCCCTGGGACATAAAAGGACTTTGCGAACACATTCCCCATGGAGTGATAACTGCCTTAATCTAGAGACAGGAGAGAAGCACTAGTCCCTACTTCACATGACCTGTCAGCTCTACATGATGCCAACTGGATGGCATTCCCCTACATATGGAATTGGGGTGGGGGGATGGGAGGGTAGGGTAGTTAGAATGCATGTGAGAAGGCAGCGAGGGTTAAACTGAGGGAAGGAGGGAGGCGGAAGAAAGGGAGGGGGAGGGAGAGGGACCTGGGATTGACATGTAAAATAATAAATTAAATTTAAAAAAATGCTTTGACTCCAAAATTAAGTTCAAGGACATGTTACTGGGGCAAAGGATTTCTATTATTGTTTCCAGAGAAAATGAAAAATTGTGCATTCCTTCCAGACTAATGTGGTTTGATCAAGCCAGACCACCTGATAGAGAATACCAGGTGATCCTACATTCAAAACAGGTGGACAAAGCAGCCTTACAGACTACATGCAGGATTTCTGCCTCTTCATAGAATCCCCCATGACAGTGCCTCTTACCAACAGGAAGTAGTTTGGAAAGAACGACACCCAAATTCCCAAATATTGTCTATAAATGTTTGTTATTATTTAAGTGGACTTGGTTATATAAAATGAAAAAAAAAAAAAAAGAATAGAAGCGTTGATTGAAAAAAAATTTCATAAAATCAAAAATTAAAATGGGGTACAGAACAAAAGAAATAATACTCAATAGAGGAAACCAAAAAAGCTGAAAAATACTTAAGAAAATGTTCAACATCTTTAGCTATCAGGGAAATGCAAATCAAAACAACTTTGAGATACTAACTTACTACTGCCAGGATGGCTAAAATTAAAAACACCAAATGAAAACTTATAACAAAGAAGATGTGGAGAAAGCTAACATTCCTCCATTGCTGGTGGGAATGCAAATTCATACAGCCATGTTGGAGATAAGTATGGTGGTTCTTCAGGAAAATGGGAATTAGTTTACCACGCGACCCAGCAATCCCCCCTTAGACATATACCCAAATGATCCATATCCCAGCAACAAAGACATCTGCTCAACTATGTTGATAGCAGCATTATTTGTAATAGCAAGAAACTAGAAACAACCTAGATGATCCTCAATTGAAGAATGGATAAGAAGATAGGATAAGGATAGGAAAGAAATTGTGACTAGGAAGATTGAGTCAGGGTAGGAATACAAGACAGAAGAGGGAGAGAGAGAGACTGAGAGTGAGTGAAAGAGAGAGAGGGAGACAGAAAGAGAGAGGAGAATAAAAGAAGGAGCCAGTATTGGTTTGAAGAGAAAAGTGAATCTAAAGAAAGGTCTAGAGACCTACAAGACTGCTGCCAACTAACAATTTGAGCAACTGTGAAAAGGCTACCATAAATGCCCTTCCTGGATAGTGAGATCAACAACTAACTTATTCACCATCATGGAGCCCTCCTATAGTGCTGTTGGAAACAGAAGCAAACACCCAAACCTAAACACTGAGTTTAACGAGAATCCAGATGCAGATGGACAGAACAAGACCAGGTTGTAGAAACACACAGAGACAGCTGACCTGAACAAGGAGCAAATAACAGGCACCCAGACTGATAGCTTGGAATCCAGCATGGTACTGACTCAGTCTTCTCTAAATATGGGTCTCAGCCAGAATGACTGAGCAGTCCTAGGGACTGCAGACAGTGGAACCAGGATGTGTTCCTCATGCACAAAAGGTCATTGCACACACATCCCCCATGGAGGGTACTCACTTAACCTAGAAACAGGAGAGAAGCCCTACTCCCTACTTCAAATGACTTGACAGATCTACATGACTACACCTGGATGGCATTGTCATACATGTGGAATTGGGTTGGGAGTTGGGAGCAGAGGGTGGTAACTGCGCATGTGAGGGGGAATAGCATGTAAATGGGTGGGAGGGAGGGAGAGAGAGGGAAATGGGATCGACATGTGAAATAAAAAATAAATAAGTAAATACAAAATAAAATAAAATAAGTACCCCAGGCCAGAATCTTACAGGTTGCTGGTAATACAGAACAACAGTGTAAACAACACCAGGCTCCTCCTGGTACAGAAGTCCTAAGCCATGCTCATCCTGGATACATGCTGGGTTTCTGAAGGCCTAGGTGCATTGGGCCACCTGGTGGGCAGTCAGAGAGGAGAGGAGTTCTGAATCCCTAGGTGCTAATGACAGATCCAGACCCTCGCCCAGCCCTCCTCTCCTCAGGTGGCAGTGACTGTGACCTTAGGGAAAGGGGGTGAGGGTGAGAGTGGGGAGGAGGAGGATGAGGGGTGTTGGGGAGAACAGCTTTGGTAAAGATTTTTGTGTCAACTAAAAAAATAAAAATTACAAAATATATGATAATTACAAGTGACGGCTATGTGCAGACTTGTTACAATCAGTCCGAAGCAAAGAAGACAAAATAAGATAACAGTGGTCTAGTAGACAGGTCAAGTGGTCTACAGATTTATAGGTCAATGCAATTTATCAAAGCAGAACAGAGTACATCAGAAGGAACTTCAGGTGTTACGAGTATGATTCCATTTCTCTGGGCAATAAAATGTAGAACAGGAAAAAGGATTGACAATATCCTGAAGAGTGGAAAAGAGATAAAAATAAAATTATAATACTGAAAGATAACATAAAAGAAGATCTGGTGTAACCCACAAAATCCATAAAAGGAGCCAACCGTTAAGAGAGCAGAGTGTACAGAGAGGCTCAGGGGAAAGCACCAATGTAAGAAGGTAGAGTCAGGAATTAAATAAATAAATAAGATTTCACTTCAGGCATGCATATCTGGGTAAGAGTCACTGATATGAAAAAAGAAAAAGAGAAAAGGAGAGACATTTCTACGCTAGGGATGTCTGAGAAAATCGAGAGAGACTAAATGTAATGTAAAAAGTTATGGAGGTTCAAAGAAAAGTCATCAAATGTCGAGAAAGATGTAAACTGTTTGCTGTGGGCTCTCATATCTACAAATATAAATTTAAGATTAGTAATATGAGTTAAAATTTTTGACCATACCAGGTTAATGGTTTAAAAGTTCTGTTTATTTCTCTCAAGAAAAATATATGTACTTGCTAAAAAGTTCTATCAGTGTTTCCTGTTAGAAACCTGTTTGTTGCAAGAATAGAGCTTAAACAAAAATGGTTTAAACATTTTTGCTGCCTAATGATAACAGCCCCCAGCTCAAAATTTACCTCTGAGCACTGGTCATTAAATTCAGATTATCAGAAAATCAGATGTCCTTTTAATGTAGATGACATTAATTCTCTTTTATGTCGAAAGCTGTTAAAAATTGAAACTAGTTGAAAAGTTAAAATTATTACCACTGTAAATTAACATAAACTTAACAGGCACTAAGGTGACAATGGGTCTAACGACATAAAGGATGCTAAAATTATTTGATATTATAAGAAGTCAGTACAGGATGTTTAATTGGTTTATCAAACACTTTTTTATATGTTTAAATTCAGAAGGTTACATTATATTTGTGCTTTATTACATTGTTAATATTTGTACTTAAATTAAAGGGCTAAAATTTAAGATCATAGCCATACACTATATATACTAAGCAAAAGTTGAGAATCTTATTTTTTTTATGATACAGATGGCAATCCATCCTTGTTTTTGCTAAATTTGGTAAGCATAAGTTATTTAGATAAACTGAATCACATAGCTGTTTTATGTTTTCCTAAAAGGAGTTTCAAATTAAAATAAGTATTTTTAAAGCTAAAACTGACAATGCAAAGTTCTAGTTTTATAAAATCTGGTAACTATTATAAAATGTTAAGAAACACAAGTTACCAGCAATCCTTATAGATTAACTTTTGGTTATAGTCGAACTAAGTATTAATGATTAATAACAGGGATGAACGTCACTCTGTCTCCTATACATATTCTAAAAGTTTAAGCTAAAATCGAATAATTGAAAACCAAGTTGTCTATTAAGACCTACCTAGAAAGACTTCTAATACTACAGAGATCTGTGGAATAAGACATTTAAATATTAACTAAAAAACTGTAATAATTTCAGACAAAGAATCACAAAACCTAACAATGACCAAAGAAAGGTCTCTAAAGAACATTGTGGGGCAGCATGGATTGTTATGACACTGACCAGGGAGCAAGATGCTACAACAGAATACCTGCAGCACGATATGAACCAGCTCGGACTGTGTAGAGGCTACAGGGTACTGGAAAATTGTCTGCACCTTTGCCTGGACAAAATAAGTTCAGACTTTTCCAATTCCAGGTTCCACAATGGGGGGAAAAAACACCTGTCACATTATGTACTTGGTGAAAAATTTCTCCCCTCAATGCCATAGAAAATTGTATATGGCTAAGAATATAAGGAATGGTCCCTGTGATTTTTTTAATAGATTCAAATGTAACATATAGTTTATCCTTCTCAGATCTCTAATTCTATTGATGGCTTGGCTAACAAAACTTTGTAAGCTTGGCAATAAAGGCAGACTTGATATGGCTCCTAAATAAGAATTTAAAAAATATAAAGATATATAAGTCTTTTTTGAACATTTATTTATTAATTATGCATACACTCTTCTGCCTGCATACATGTCTGCACACCCAAAGAGGATACCACATCACATTATAAATGTTTGTGAGCCATAATGTAGTTGCTGGGGATTGAACTCAGGACTTCTAGAAGAGCAGCCAGTAATCTTAACCTCTGCCACATCTCTCTAGCCCAAGACATATACTTCTTAAAGATATAAAAAATTAATTTACAATATAAAAATTCAGAGCTTAACTTTTAATCAAGTTCTGATAAGCTAATAGAGCAGGGACTCCCAGCTGTTTAGTCACAAACTCAAATTTTATAATTTATATTGGGTGTCATCGAAGTGTAAATATGAAGGATGTTTCATTAGGCCTAATGCAGCACTGACCAATCTATACATGGATCGCTCTTGACAGAAGAAAAACCTTCTACCCCAAATCTGTAAATTTTGATTGGACTCAAAGTCATAAATATATTCCTGCTGTTTATAGATACCCAAAACCTATTTTTTGTACAATTTGTAATTCAGCACAGATTGGTAATGATAATACATCTAAAACTTTATGTCCTTTTATATAACACAGTTCATATAGGCTTCAGAGGGTCAAATGTCATAAAGCTTTTATCCACTTCTTACAGGTCAAAAGGACTGCAGATTAATACAGCTATCCTGAGGATGGAATTTTCTCCCTGGTCTTGCTATCTTTCTTGATCACCAAAGGTAAGGAACAAAGAGTTCCAATTAAATATATACATTTTAACCTTTGTTCCCAGTTTAAACATGTCTCAGACGATTTGTGCTTCTGGCAGATGAGTATCAATTGCTGACTACAGCCTGCTCCTCTATAGTGCTCTCCCTCCTCACTGTGAACCAGCCCAGTCAAAGTGAATCTTCAACAGTGTCTACAAACCGATGCCTCTGATAAATGGTCCATTTCCTGAATCCCACTTCCTTTTGTTGGTATTGTCTAGCATTTTAGCCTACTTGCAGCTAAGAAAACTCTGCAAATGTAAGCAGGAAGTAGTGCAAGCATGTTGGTGGCACAACAGTGTTTTGATTTTCAAATAGCTGTCACCTGGAGTTCTATAGCCTATAAAGCCTCCTTGAGCAGCTTGTTACTATTATGCCTACTGGTTTCCTCAACTTCCAAGGAAGTGACTAATGGCTGCAAAAGCAAATGGATTTTACTGGTAAAAATCAAAACAGATGGGACCTCACTCTGTCAGAAAAGTAAGGTAGTGGCTTAAAATTGTGAGGGGTTTATAACAGGGTAAACAGAAAGGGAAACTTGAGCCAACTAATCTCAGTTCACAAGGTTTCCAAGATACAGGCAGTTCATAGAGTGCAAATTTATTTACAAGTTCCACATGGAACTAAGTTAATATTTACCATCATTTGTTTAGGCAAGATTGATGAGCACACCTGAAAGGTTGGTATTTTTTCTTTGTTTTTACTTCTTCTCCTGAGGATGTGGGTTCTGTAGTCTGTAGTCAGGGATTTATCTATTGGCAGAAATTCTTGTTCTCATTATTTTTTCCTTCTTGCAATAAGCCTTAATTTTATAACATTTAGTTATTAATTTTTCCATCACATTTCTTCTTTGCAACAAACATTAGAGGCCCATTTTTTGGGCCTCCAATAGGTAAAAGACTTCTGGTGTTTTTTGGTGTACAGGTTACTCACATTGCCTCCTATGTATATTAGTTTACTTTTGTTTACTTTTGATATAGCATCTCAACCAGGGAAAAGGTGACATGTATTCTTTTCCTGTACTACATCCTGCTTACATTTGCAGTGTTTTCTTGGGCATGAGATGGCTAAAATGCTATATAAAACCAATAAAAAAAAAGTATTAAAAGGAGGGGGACTTCAGTAAATTGCACATTTATCAGAGGCATTAGTTTATAGACCCTGTTGAAGATTCACATTGCTGTGCTGGTTCACAGTAAGTCCAGAGCAGTATTTAGAGCAGAATGTAGTCAGTAACTGATGCTCATCTGCCAGAAGCACAAAGCTGCTGAGACATGGTTAAATTTGGAACATAAGTTTGAGATATATTATCATCACCACTCTATTCTGAAATTTATACTGTAGAAAAAGTAGATATTGGGTATCTGTAAAACAGCAGGAATGTACTTATGCCTTTGAGTCTAGCAAAAACTACAGATTTGGGTTACAAAATTGTACATTTATCTTGTGTCAAGAGAGATCGATGTATAGACAGGTCCGTGGTGCATTAGGCCTGAGGAAATATCCTTCATATTTACACTTCGATGACACCCAACATAAATCATAAAACATTGAGTTTGTGACTAAATAGCTGGGAATCCCTGCTAGATTAGCTTATCAGAACTTGATTAAAAGTTAAGCTATGAATTTTTATATCGTTAATTAATTTTATATATTTTAAGACGTATATTTCTTGGGCTAGAGAGATGGCTCATTGGTTAAGAGTACTGGCTGATATTCTAGATGTCCTGAGTTAAATCAACAGAAACTACATTGTGGCTCACAAACATCAATAATGAGATCTGACTACCTCTTCTTGCCTGCAGTCAAATGAAGGCAGAACACTGTATGCAAAATTAATAAATAAATGTTCAAAAATGACTTTTATGATTTTAGATCCTTATTTAGAGCCATATTAATGCTGCCTAATACTGCCAAGCAGACAAAGTTATGGTTAGCCCAGCCATCAAAACTATCAGATGTGAGAAGGATATAGTTAATTAACAGTTCAATGTATTAAAAAAAAATGACAGGGACCATTCCTTATATTCCTAGCCATAACAAATTGTGTATGGGATTGAGGGCAGAAGTTCTTCACCAACTACATAATGTGAGAGCCTTTTTGTTTGTTTGTATTTTCTCTGTGAAAGAGAGACATAGAGAAGAATGACCTATTGTCTAGGCAAAGATGGTGCAAATAATTTTTCAGCTGGGTCCTTTGTATTTGATCATCTTGCTCCTTGGTCAGTGTCTTTACAATCTGGCGCTGGCCCTGGACCTGGCCCCTGGCCCATGGCCCCTGGCCCCTGGCCCCTGGCACCTGGCCAGTGGATTTTGGTGACATGATGTGGGAGGCAATTATTATAGACCATATTAATGTCAATTATGTAGTTAAAATATTTAAATTAATCACGACAGCATTGTTCATGAGCCTGGTTTGGAGCCACTTCAGGGAAGTGGATGATGTTACATGAACTCATTATTTGATTATTTAATTATATAAAGCAATGATTATATCATCCATGACACCTGGAATCTGGTGCCACAGATCATCTAATTACATAATTAATGTATTTAAATAGACAATCTGTGTTAATCCCCAAGATAATGTAAATATTTGTATAGTAATGTAAACAACAATCCACCATTCCATGAAGAGACCTGTAAAGCTCCCTCTTGTGGAGTTAATGTGCAATATCATCACATTTTATGACTCATTTTTTCAATTGATGATGATGACATCCTTCATGCTTGGATTCTGACCATGCTTCCCTGCCAGTAAAATGCTACATCACCTACTTATTGTGTCAGTTAGCTATTACTGACTTACTTAATTCTTTAAATTATGTAAACGACAGACAGTGCCATCACCGAATATGGTTAGGGTGCAAATATCTGTCAGGGACAAGGTTAGGAAAGTTGTAGACATGGCCAGAGCATTTTCTGAATGATCTATGCATCCCCAAGAGTACGAGGGATGGTGGATGATTGAGTCCAGAAGGTTGCACTGTGCTCTCTGAGAAGTACAAAGACTTCACCAAGGCCAGCATTGTGGTCTGGTGTTGACTACCTGCTCTTCCTCCACATCTTCACATCAGTTGTCATCTACCATGAGAAGAAGTAGTGGCACTAGGTGGTCGGCACCATCACCGAGACCTGGCAAAAGGATGACGACTCAACACAGAAGAAAATCTCTCTCTCAGCTATGCTGGTGATACACCTGCTGCAGCCAACTTTTCAGCTGTTATCAACATTGTGGCTACTACAGCTACACCAGGATTGGGCCCATTATCTTGCGTCCTGCCGCACCACAACAGAGATTCAGGCTCTTGTGATGATGTCAGGCCAACAGAATTCATCAGGCAAGACCGTATGATTATCTGACAAATAACTGATGGCATTTTAAAAATGCGTGATGACAGCATACAGTTTCATACCTGGCAAGTCTGCCCAGGAATGGATGATACAAAAAAAGGTCAACGGCTTACATATTTAAAGATGTAATTATTCAATTATTTCATTATACAATCTGTGATCCTCGAAGTTAGGTGCAATCTTGTGTGACTCAAGTGTCACAGACGATTTAACTATCTGATTATTTCATTATTCAAATCTGTCTTATTCTTCTCCAGGAAGAGTGGAGTCTGGATCCACCTTGTTGGTGTTAAATTGCATCCTGTGAATTCTTTCTTTCCTTCTTCCTTTCCTTATTTAAATCAATGCTGACATCGATTTGTTATCTATCTTGGGGTGAATTATGAGAAATTATCTCTTTATTCATTCATTTTTGTTCAAATCTATGATTAAGAATTCAATGTCTCTTCAATGTTGAGCAATCATTTAGGCTTCACACATAAAACACCATCCACTTGTTTAAGGTTTATTCATTTAATTATTAAAATCTGTCAGTATATATTCAGTGATCACTGGAGGTTTGAGCCTCCTTAGGGGAGACCGTTGTACCAGACCATCACCTGATCTAATAATATACTTACTTCTTTAACTGTTAAACAAGGAAATAAAGTAATAATTCATCATTTAATTTACGTATTTAAAATACAGGTAATGAAATGGCCCATAAGTCCCTTTTGGAGTGAGATTTTGGTAGTTGATGATGTAATATCATCTCATTACTTCACCATTTAGCTATGTAAATGGATCTTTACATCAGCGATAGGTTTAGTACTTTGGTGCCATCTCGTCAGTGTTACTATAAAAGGCCCACTAATTAATTTTCAATTTAATTTTTTAAAAACATCCTTATTCCAGGAAGAGATCAGTCTGACTACTCCATGTGGGATTTAAGTATGCACCAACATGTCATTATTCAATCATATTTCATTAAATATTAATTACTTAAATCGATGAAGATGTTCTTTTGACTAGAGTCTGGCCGTTCCTCCATGGGAGTTAATCCCGTGGAATTATTTAATTATCTAAGTACTATTTCCTTGACAATCACTGGAGTTTGGTTCCATCTTATGAAAGTTGAGTATGGAGGACTATCAAATTATTAACTTATTTGATTGTGTAAATCAAGATGATGTCATCGGTCATTTGGCTGCTGAGGGATTGCAACAGCAGGAGATCGGATCAGAAGCAGTGCCCAGAGAATGTGGGACACTGCCTTCTACAGTGATTACTGGTTACGTTATAGTAGATTTTTAACAATCGAATGATTACACGATTTTTAAAAAACTGTACTGTTTCGCATCATCACTTTCTAGAGGTTGCCACATAACTGACCCATGAAGGACACAGAGACCCCCGATTTTAAAAATGGAATAACTGAATAATCTCATCTAATGAACTCTGTCGGGCTGATAAATTGACACACCACCAACAATAAATAACTCTAAATAACCATATTAGAAAGTGGGGTACAGGACTTAATAGAGAACAGTCAATTGAGGAATCCAAAATGACTGAAAGAAACAGAAGACACTGCTCAAAATCCTTCATCATCAGCCTAATGCAAATCTAAACAACTCTGAGAAACCATGGGATCAAGCTCCTCTAAAAGTAAGAGGATGCAGAGGAGTTAATTTTATTTTCAATAGAGAGAAATGGTAGAGGCGATAAATTGTATTGTTTCCGTTCTAGAAAATAGAAAACTGAAGCATAGAAAACAGGTTTAAAATACTCATCATTGTACTTGAATGGCACAATGATGCCTTCGTTTTTATGCTTATGTCACTATAGGCATGTTGTTGCTTGAGAGACTGGTAAATATGTAGAACTCAAAGGAAAGAGCCCTGCTTTGTTTTTGTGAGAAACTCAGTGAGGCTGTAAGGTTAGTTCATCGGTGGGTATACTTCTTTTCGCATGGTGGAGGGGTACTAGAATGTGACAGAATGTTGGTTCATAAATGTTGCCTGGCAACCCTGCTTGCATTCTGTATCCTGGTATCATGGTCCAAGGACCAGAGAGAAGCTTCGAGAATGGGCTAACATGGGACATTACACTCTCCCAAGATAACTATCTCCTAAATATTTAAAGACAGCATTTGATTCACCTAAAAAAGTCATAGCCACACCTCTGGAAGTGTGCCTACCGCTTTTACTGGTTACCAGATTCAAGATTACCTAATCATCACTGAACGTAGTCTCTGGAGAAACTGTTCAAAGTCTTCTGTTTATGAATACTCTCTCTCCTAAGAAGAAAAACTACGGAACAAAAGATATTAAGACTCACAATTATTCATCAAATGGTGAGTTTGCCCTTGTTGACTTCCTTCAGGAAGGTGATAATCCATTTGTTAGAGTAGACTTAGTGATTGTTGGATTTCAGTCCATTTATTTTGAGGCAGTCGTCCAACATGAAATATGTAGGATCTTCTAAAAAACCCTGCATACACAATGACATTTCAGCATTTAAACATTTCACGACACTGCTCGCCGATTAAATAAGGGATGACCCTGGGAGTTTCCCACAATAATGTGCGAGTCAGTGAGAGACAATTGTGTCGAGTATGGCAGACCATTTCATCATCTGATTATGTTGTTATTTTATTATTAAAATAGGACATTAGATGATCCATGATCAGTGGATTTCATGATGTGGGAAACAATTACTATCGACCATCTAAATAACAATTTTGTAGTTAAAATATTTAAATTAATCACGACAGCATCGTTCATGAGCCTGGTTTGGAGCCACCTTAGGGAAGTGGATGATGTTACATGAACTCATTGTTTGATTATTTAAGTATATAAAACAATGATTATATCATCCAAGACACCTGTAATCTGGTGCCAGTGATTTTCAAGGAAGTAGTACTTAGATAATTCAATAATGCCACGTGTTTAACTCCAATGGAGGTTTGGCCCATCTCCAGTCAAAAAGAACAACTTCTTCATCGATTTAAATAATTAATATATAATGAAAAATGATTGAAAAATGACATGGTGGTGCATACTTAAGTCCCACATGGAGTAGTCAGACTGATCTCTTACAGGAATAATGATGTTTTTAAAAAATTAAATTGAAAATTAATAAGTGGGCCTTTTATATTGACACTGATGAGATGGCACCACAGTCCTAAACCTATTGCTGATGTAAAGATAAATTTACATAGCTAAATGATGAAGTAATGAGATGATATTACATCATCAACTCCCAAAATCTGACTCCAAACGGGACTTATGCTCCATAACATTACCTGTATTTTAAATATGTAAATTAAATGATGAATTATTACTTAATTTCCTAGTTTAACAGTTAATGAAGTAAGTGTAGTATTAGATGACGTGATGGTCTGGTACAACGGTCTCCCCAAAGGAGGCTCAAAACTCCAGTGATCACTGAATGCATAATGACAGAGATTCATAATTAAATGAATAAATATTAAAGAAATGGATGGTGTTTTATGCGTGAAGCCTAAATGATTGCTCAATTCTGAAGAGACATTGAGTTCTTAATCATAGATTTGAACAAAAAAACGAATGAATAAAGAGGTAGTTTCTCATAATTCAACCCTAGAAAGATAACAAAATGATATCAACATTGATTTAAATAAAGGAAGAAAGCAAGAATGAAATAAAGAAACAAAGACAGAAAGAATTCCCCAGATACAATTTAACACCAACATGGTGGATCCAGACTCCACTCTCCCTGGAGTAGAAAAAGACAGATTTGAGTAATGAAATAATCAGATAGTTAGATGGTCTGTCACACTTGAGTCACACAAGGTGGCGCCAAACTTCAGGGATCACAGATTATATAATGAAAGAATTTAATAATTACATCTTTAAATATGTGAGCCGTTGACATTTTTTTGTATCATCAATTCCTGGGCAGACTTGCCAAGTATGAAACTGTATGCTGTCATCATGCATTTTTAACATGCCATCAGTTATTTGTCACATAATCATACTGTCTTGCCTGATGAATTCTGTTGGCCTGACCTCATCACAAGCGCCTAATTATCTGTTGTGGTGCCGCAGGACGTGATATAGGGGCCCAGTCCTGGCGTAGCTGTAGTAGCCACAATGTGGATTTGGCTGCAGCAGGGGCAACAATAGCATAGCTGAGAGAGATGTTCTTCAGTCTTCTGTGTCGTCATCCTTTTGCCAGTTCTCGGTGATGGTGCCAACCTCCTAGTGCCACTCCTTCTTCTCATGGTAGATCACAACCGATGTGAAGATGTGGAAGAAGAAAACGTAGTTAACAGCCAGATCACCGTGCCGGCCTAGGTGAAGTCCTTGTACTTCTCAGAGGGCACCGTGCAACGTTCAGGACTCAAACACCCAGCATCCCTTGTACTCTGGAAGATGCATAGATCATTCAGAAAATGCTCGCCCCATGTCCCCAACTTTCCTAACCTTGTCCCTGACAGATTTTTGCACCCTAACCTTAATCGGTGATGGCACTGTCTGTCGTTTACATAATTTAAAGAATTAAATAAGTCACTAATCTCTAACTGTCACAATAAATAGGGGATGTAGCATTCTACTTGCAGGGAAGCATGGCCAGACTCCAGTCATGAAGGATTTCATCATCATCAATTGAGTCAATGAAATATACAATGTAAAGATATTGCACATTATCTCCACAAGAGGGAGCTGCATAGGTCTCTTCATGGAATGGAGGATTGTTGTTTACATGACTATACAAATATTTACATTATCTTGGGGATTAACACAGATTGTCAATTTACATTCATTAATTATGTAATTAGATGATCTGTGGCACCAGATTCCAGGTGTCATGGATGACATAATCATTGTTTTATATAATTAAATAATCAAATAATGAGTTCATGTAACATGATTCACTTCCCTAAGGTGGCTCCAAACCAGGCTCATGAACGATGCTGTCGTGATAAATTTAAATATTTTAACTACATAATTGATATTTAGATGGTCTTTAATACTTGCCTCCCACATCGCGTCACCACAATCCACTGATCATGGATTATCTAATGTCCTATTTTAATAATCAAATAACAACATAATCAGAGGATGAAATGGTCTGCCATACTCCACACAATTGACTGTCAGTTGACTCGCACATGATTGTGGGAAACTCCCAAGTTCATCAGTTTTTTAATCGCAGAGCAGAGTAGTAACATGTTTAAATGCTGAACTGTCATTGTGGATGCAGGGTTTTTAGAAGATATCACATATTTAATGTTGGGCGGCTGCCTCAAAAGAGATGGACTGACATCGAATAATCACAAAGTCTACTCTAACGAATGGATTATCACCTTCCTGAAGGAAGTCATCAATGACAAACTCACCTTTTGATGAATAATTGTGAGTCTTATTTGTCTTTTATTCCATAGTGTGACTTCTAAGAAGACAGTATTCATAAACAGAAGACTTTGAACTGTTTCTCCACAGGCTATGTTCTCTGATGATTAGGTAATCTCGAATTTGGTAACGAGTGAAAGCTGTATGCACACTTCCAGAGGTATGGCTATGACTTGTTTAGGCGAATCAATTGTTGTCATTAAAAGTTTTAGGAGATAGTTACCTTGGGAGACTGTAATGTCCCATGATTACACTTTCTCGAAGCTGCTCTCTGGTCCTTGGCCCATGATACCAGGATACAGAATGCAGCTGGGTTGCCAGGCAACATTTAGGAACCAAGATTCTGTCACCTTCTAGTGGCCCTCCCACATGCTTAAAGGAGTATACCCACCGATGAACTAACCTTACAGCCTCACTGAGTTTCTCACAAAAACAAAGCAGAGCTCTTTCTTTTGAGTTTCTACATATTTACCAGTGTCTCAAGCTACAACTAGCCTATAGTGACATAAGCATGAAAACGAAAGCATCATGGTGACATTCAAGTACAATTATGAGTATTTTAATCCTGTTTTCTATGCTTCAGTTTTCTAATTTCTAGAATGGAAACAATACAATTAATCGCCTCTACCATAATCCTTTTCCCTTTATTGAAAATAAAATTAACTCCTCCGCATCCTCTTACCTTTAGAGGAGCTTGATCCCCCGGTTTCTCAGAGTTGTTTAGATTTGCATTAGGCTGATGATTAAGGATTTTGAGCAGTGTCTTCTGTTTAATTTAGTCATTTTGGATTCCTCAATTGACAGTTCTCTATGAAGTCCTGTATCCTGCTTGCTGATACGGTTATTTAGAGTTATTTATTGTTGGTGATGTGTCATGTTAACAGCCCGACAGAGTTCATTAGATGAGATTCCCTGATCAGGAGATTATTCAGATATTCCATTTTTAAAATCAGTGGTCACTGTGTCCTTCATGGGTCAGTTCTGTTGCAAACTCTCAGATACTGATGATGCGAAACAGTACAGTTTTTTTTTTTTTAATTGTGTAGTCTTTCGATTTTTAAAAACCTACTATTGCATCATCAGTAATCACTGTATAAGGCAGTGTCTCCCATTCTTTGGCTACTGCTTCTGGTACCGATATCCTGCTGTGTCAATGCCACAGCAGCCAAATGACGGATGACACCGTCATTACTTACGCAATCAAATAAGTTAATAATTGGATAGTCCTCCACATTTCACTTTCAAAAGATGGAACCAAACTCCAGTGATTGTTAAGGAAGTAGTACTTAGATAATTCAATAATGCCACGTGATTAACTCCCATGGAGGTTTGGCCCGAATCCAGTCAAGAAGAACAACATCTTCATTGATTTTAATAGTTAATATATAATGAAAAATGATTGAAAAATGACAAGGTGGTGCATACTTAAATCCCACATGGAGTAGTCAGACTGATCTCTTACTGGAATAATGATGTTTTTAAAAAATTAAATTGAAAATTAATTAGTGGGCCTTTTATATTAACACTGATAAGATGGCACCAAAGTCCTAAACCTATCGCTGATGTAAAGATCTATTTACATAACTAAATGATGAAATAATGAGATGACATTACATCATCAACTTCCAAAATCTGACTCCAAACGGGACTTATGGTCCTTAACGTTACCTGTATTTTAAATACGTAAATTAAATCATGAATTATTAATAATTTCCTAGTTTAATAGTTAAAGAAATAAGTGTAGTATTAGATGACATGATGGTCTGGTACAACGGTCTCCCCTAAGGAGGATCAAAACTCCAGTGATCACTGCATACATAATGACAGTTTTTCATAATTAAATGAATAAACATTAAACAAGTGGATGGTGTTTTATGCGTGAAGCCTAAAGGACTGTTCAATACTGAAGAGACATGGAGTTCTTAATCATAGATTTGAACAAAAAAATGAATGAATAGAGATAGTTTCTCATAATTCACCCCTATAGAGATAACGAAATGATATCAACATAGATTTAAATGAAGGAAGGAAGTAAGAAAGAAAGAAAGGAAGGAAGGAAGGAAGGAAGACAGAAAGAAAGAAAGAAAGAGAGAGAGAGAGAGAGAAAGAAAGGAAGAAAGAAAGAAAGAATTCACAAGATACAATTTAACACCAATAAGGTGGATCCAGACTCCACTCTTCCTGGAGTAGAAAAAGACAGATTTGAATAATGAAATAATCAGATAGTTAGATGGTCTCTCACACTTGAGTCACACAAGGTGGCGCCAAACTTCAGGGATCACAGATTATATAATGAAAGAATTTAATAATTACATCTTTAAATATGTAAGCCGTTGACATTTTTTTGTATCATCAATTCCTGGGCAGACTTGCCAGGTATGAAATTGTATGCTGTCATCATGCATTTTTAACATGCCATCAGTTAATCGTCAGATAATCAAACTGTCTTGCCTGATGAATTCTGTTTGCCTGACATCATCCCAAGGACCTGAATCTCTGTTTTGCTGTGGCAGGACATGAGATAATGGGCCCAATCCTGGCTTAGCAGTAGTAGCCACAATGTTGGTAACAGCTGAAAAGATGGCCACAGCAGGGGTATCACCAGCATAGCTGAGAGAGAGAGATGTTCTTCCGAGTTCTGAGTCGTCATCCTTTTGCCAGGTCTCAGTGATGGTGCCAACCGCCTTGTGCCACTCCTTCTTCTCATAGTAGAACACAACCGATGTGAAGATGTGGAGGAAGAGCAGATAGTCAACACCCAGACCACCGTTCTGGTCTTGGTGAAGTCCTTGTACTTCTCGGTTGGCACCGTGCAACCTTCTGGACTCAATCATCCATCATCTCTCATACTCTGGAAAATGAATAGATCATTTAGAAAATGCCAATGACTACATCTTTCCTAACCTTGTCCCTGACAGATATTTGCACCCTAACCGTAAACGGTGATGTCATTGTCGGTCGTTTACATAATTTAAAGAATGTAATAAGTCCGTAATACCTAACTGTCATAATAAATAGGTGATGTAGCATTTTACTGGCAGGAAAGCATGGTCAGAATCGAGGCATGAAGGATGTCATCATCATCAATTGAAAAAATGAATTCTAAAATGTGATGATATTGCACATTAACTCCACAAGAGGGAGCTTTACAGGTCTCTTCATGGAATGGAGGATTATTGTTTACATTACTATACAAATATTTACATTATCTTGGGGATTAACACAGATTGTCAATTTACATTCATTAATTATGTAATTAGATGATCTGTGACACCAGATTCCAGGTGTCATGGACGATATAATCATTGTTTTATATAATTAAATAATCAAATAATGAGTTCATGTAACATCATCCACTTACCTAAGGTGGCTCCAAACCAGGCTCATGAACGATGCTGTCTTGATTAATTTGAATATTTAAATTACATAATTGACATTAAGATGGTCTATAATAATTGCCTCCCACATCATGTCACCACAATCCACTGATCATGGATTATCTAATGTCCTATTTTAATTATCAAATAACAATAAAATCTGAGAATGAAATGGTATGCCATAGTCCACACAATTGACTCTCAGTTGACTCCCACATGATTGTGGGAAACTCCCAGGTTCATCCCTTATTTAATCGCAGAGTTGGGTAGTAACATGTTTAAATGCTGAACTGTCATTGTGTATGCAGCGTTTTTAGTAGATATCACATATTTAATGTTGGACGGCTGCCTCAAAAGAGATGGACTGAAATCCAACAATCCCTAAGTCTACTCTAACAAATGGATTATCACCTTCCTGAAGGAAGTCAGCAATGTCAAACTCACCTTTTAATGAATAATTGTGAGTCTTATTATCTTTTGTTACATAGTTTCACTTCTTAGGAGAGTGAGTATTCATAAATAGAAGACTTTGAACTGTTTCTCCACAGACTACGTTCTCTGATGATTAGGTAACCTTGAATTTGGTTATTGCGGATAAAAGGATCAGGATAAACAAATATGCCGAATAGATGTTTATTCAGGGAGAAATAACTTACAACCTATACAGATAAACACCAGGAAATTCAACCTGATCCTCTCCTCTCCGAGTCACGCCAGAAAGAGAGCACCTTCCTGACCCCCTCTGACCTCCTTCCACAGGTCACTTTGCCCATGGCTCCACCCACTAAGGGCGTGGTCAGTGCCACAGAACTATCTCACTACAATTCCCCTTTTAGTCTAAAGAAAAGATTAAGGATGTTAGTTGGGAGCAGTCTTGTAGTTCTCTCGACCTTTCTTTGTGTTCAACTTTATCTTCAAATCAATAATGGCACCCTCTTTTATGTTGTCTCTCTCTGTCTCTGTCTCTGTCTCTCTCTTTCTTATCTTCCATGCCTAACCAGGCTCAATCCTCCTTGTCGCACATGCCTTCCTTTCCTCCCCCTCATTGTCTCCTACTTCTCTCTCCATTCGCTGTCCTCACCTACTTCACCTGAGCTCTGGGGGACTTGTGCCTTCCCAGTTCTGTGAGGGACTTTATATGAATCTCTTAGAATACACCTTGTATCCTAGTTCCTCTGCTGATGTGAATTTTAGGCTGGTGATCATTTTATCTATTTCTAAAATCCATATATGAGGGAATACATAGTGTGTTCCTATTTTTGTGACTGGGTTACCACATTCAGGATGGTTTCTTTAAGTGCTATCCACTTGCCTGCGAATTTCAAGATACCATTATTTTTTTCTGCAGATTAGTATTCCATTGTTTAAATGTGCCACATCTTCATTAACCATTCTTCAATTGAGGGGCATCTAGGTAGTTTCCAGGTTCTTGCTATTACAAATAGTGCTGCTATGAACATAGTTGAATAGATGTCTTTGTTGTATGGATGTGAATCCTTTGGGTTTATGCCTAAGAGGGGGATTGCCGGGTCCTGTGGTATAGTAATTCCCATTTTCCTGAGGATCCGCCATACTGATCTCCAACATGGCTGTATGAGTTTGCACTCCCACCAGCAGTGGAGGAGTGTTCCCCTTTCTCCACATCCTCTCCAACATATGGCATCACTGGTGTTTCTAATTTTAGCCATTCTGGCAGGGGTAAGATGGTATTTCAATGTTGTTTTGATTTGCATTTCCCTGATATCTAAGGATGTGGAGCATTTTCTTAAGTGTCTTTCAGCCTTTTTGATTTCCTCCATTGAGAATTCTTTCTTCAGTTCTGTACCCCATTTCTTATAGGGTTATTTGGTGTTTTGTTGACTAGTTTCCTGAGTTCTTTGTGTATTTTGGAGATCAGCCCTTTGTCATATATAGGATTAGTGAAAATCTTTTCCCAGTCAGTGGGCTGCCGTTTGGTCTTGTCAAATGTGTCCTTTGCCTTACAGAAGCTTCTAAGTTTGAAGAGGTCCCATTTATTAATTGTTTCTTTCAGCATCTATGCCCCTGGAGTTATATTCAAGAAGCGGTCTCCTATATCAATTTCTTCAAGGGTACCTTCTACTTTCTCTTCTAAGAGGTTCAATGTGGCTGGATTGATGTTGAGGTCTTTGATCCATTTGGACTTGAGTTTTGTGCATGGCGACAGACATGGGTCTATCTGCAGTCTTCTACACACGCTCATCCAATTGTGCCAACACCATTTGTTGAAGATGCTGTCTTTGCCCCATTGTATAATTTTAGCTGTTTTGTCAAAAATCAGGTGTTCATAGGTGCGTGGATTAATATCAGGATTTTCAATTTGATTCCATTTGTCTACAAAATTCCATTGGCTTAATACAAATCTATATACAAAACAGTGAATAACAAGTGTGGTCTAAGAAAAGGAAAATCGAGAACAAAATGACCTACATATCTAGTCCTAGGGTGAGGGCATAATGGAGTTTACAATAGAGTTGTCCTACACTGGAAAACATAAGTCTAGTACCTAATATATCTAACTAGGAAGAGAGAATAATAGTTGTGATAGTTTAATCTTCAACCTCATCAAGACCTGAGAAGGAAATTAACAATACTAGAGTAGACAGGAAATGTGGATGGACAACTTCCAAAAGGGGGAGCAAGGACAGAAACAGCAAGCCACCGGAAAAGTCACCCTAGGTCTCACAGCCACGTCGGTACTCCCAATTTTGGCTAAGGCCAAGAGAACTTGACAGACCACAACAACAGCAGGGAGGCAGAATGGCTTTCTTACCCTGACTTGGCAAGGTCAAGCAGTCTTCTATATTTGTCTCCTGCAAGCACATAGGACTGCATGTCCAAATCAGTGGTCAAGGTGGGGGCAATTCTTTGCCCAACAGGCCATTAGCTGAGGCAAGATTGAACTCCAGCAGGAGCAACAACAGTGTCCAACATATTTTCGGGAAAGTGCACGGTGCTGTCAGGAGCAACAGTGTCTCATGTCAATGGAGTACTAATATTAAAACATTTAAATGCCATGTTCTGCACGTCTATGAAGTGATTGAAGATTAAGCATCTATATCTGACTAATCTCATAGGTACAGGAAATATGAGTGAAGATAATCTGTAATACTCGGGAACTTAGCTAAAAAGACTGATTAAAACTTCCCTGAGTAAAGCAGGAACAAATACATAAACAATATAACTATTTACGTATACATACATGTAAATCCCTAAAATAGAGGTAGAGTAGAAATGTCAAGACAAGAGGTAGAACTATAAAGGGCAGCAAGATAAATATCCCAAATTGTATCATTATACAAAATGTCTTGAATACAAGAAAAGTATACATACATAGAATATGGTAAAAAATAATGTGCATAACACATTGTAAGTGGAAAGATTTAACACAATATAACAAAATATAAACTTAATTTTACATAGCTCACCACATAAGAATACACAACAATGTAAGCTGTAAAATACTATCTCATTCTTACTCAAATTCTCAGGAAAATAGGCTAATCTACCTATATCTCATCTAAACCATAACTTTCCCAACCATTCCTTATTCCTGTCTAAAAGATAAACCTGAGTGTAAGCATCACCCAATCCCAAATAACTAAAACCAACCCAAAGACGATGACTATTATCCCAAAATTCAAAGGGAAGGGAAAGGGGGCGTCGTTATCTTAAGGTTACTTCCTGCTGAACTGGGATGATGAATTGGTCCAATGGTTCCTGTAGGAAGAAAATTTTTAGCAACCAAATTTCTCAACAGAACTGGCTGTGACATATGTAGCTAGTCACTGTGTGGCAGAAAATTCTTGACTGTAGTTCTATTTGAAACTCTGGCCAGGGTGTAATAAAAAGTTGCACCATTTCAGCTAGCTACTCATGAGTTGTCTCAAGTAAAACAGTCTCAAACCGGTTTTAGGGTGATGTTTATAGTTTAGATGCATCAGGTTGAGTCAAGTGGAAACGATGATGTGGGGCCCCATCTTCTTCCCGGAGAGTTCAAAGACTGCTGTTAGGAATTGTTATTGTTCCTTGTGGAAAAGTTACACATCAATATTAAAGTAAAATTTTTAAGTTTTAAGGTACGCATTAGGGAAAGACAACAATAAGCATTAAAAGTATGTGAGAAAATTAGGATTTCAGAGAGAAAATTGCATATCAGATATTCTATTTTTGTTTCCACAGAAAATGGAAAGCTGTGGATTCCTTCCAGATTAATGTGGTTTGATCAAGCCAGACCCCCTAAAACAGAGTCGCTGGTGATCCAACATTCAAAACAGCATGGAGAAAAGCAGCCTCGCAGACTACAACCATGATTTCTGCCTCTTCTTAGGATTCCCCCATGACAGCGCCCTTTACCAGCAGGAAGTAGTTTGGAAAGAACGACGCCCAAATTCCCAAATATTGTTTATAAATGTTTGTTTTCATTTAAATGGACTTGGTTATAAATGGTTAATGATCACAACCAATATTCTTTTTAAAGGTAAAAAGGGAATTATGGTATAGATATGAATACTTTGTTTTGGAATGGATTTTCATTTATTGATACAAATTTAAAGTCAATTTGGTGATATGTATATTTCTCCTCTTGTTTAGGTATTGTGTTTATTGAGCTCAGTTAGAAATGTAATGTATAATGTAGCACAGATTATAGTTAGTTACCTATGATAGTCAGAACTTATAGTTAAGTTAGTTAGGATTTCTAGATATATAGACATGTATTTGAAATAGATAGGCATTCTTCAAACCTTTTAAAGACCTACAAAATATGGCATTTAAAATGGTTTAGGGTTTTCGGGACAGTGAGACATAATTGCTCTTGACAATACCACATGAACCAGAAAAGAAGATGGACATTAAAGAAACTCGTTTTGGAGTTTGCTTCCAATATGGCAAGACTAGCCATTTGGACAAGATACTGCTCTTGTCTGGACTATTTGACTTTGTAATGTATAAACTGGACATGCAGGACCCACAGAAAAGTGATTGCTGATTCAAGATGGACATTGCTACAGAGTTCCTGCTTCATGAAAAAATCTTTAGGACACAAAAAAAAAGTGACTGACAAAGTGCCAATATGAAACAGTTTAAAGTTTCCTGCTTTGCAGAAGAGTCTGCCAGACATACTATGGCCTATGGGCTAAAGATGGAAGATTACAAAAGAACTTTAGGTGACCAGGCAGTGAGTTGTCTCTGTCATTTCTAGAGTTTATATATTATCCTTCTGTGGTCTTTGATGGAGTTAAAGACAAATAGTTATGGTTATAGTTCATTAGTTAGGATTAAAGATACGTTACTTAGACTTTAGACACACAAAGATAGAATAGATGATGGAAAATTTTCTTCAAATCTTGCTAAATGTTAATGGACTAAATATTGTTAACTGTGATTCTTACTTGATAACTATTGTATAATATATTTTGCTATGATAACAGCCCGACAGAGTTCTTTAGATGAGATTCCCTGATCAGGAGATTATTCAGTTATTCCATTTTTAATATCGGTGGTCACTGTGTCCTTCATGGGTCAGTTCTGTTGCAACCTCTCAGAAACTGATGATGCGAAACAGTATAGTTTTTTTTTTTTTTAATCGTGTAATCATTCGATTGTTAAAAATCTACTATTACGTAATCAGTAATCACTGTATAAGGCAGTGTCCCCCATTCTCCGGGCACTACTTCTGGTACCGATCTCCTGCTGTGTCAATCCCACAGCAGCCAAATGACAGATGACACCATCATTACTTACGCAATCAAATAAGTTAATAATTGGATAGTCCTCCATACTTAACTTTCATAAGATGGAACCAATCTCCAGTGATTGTCAAGGAAGTAGTACTTAGATAATTAAATAATGCCACGTGATTAACTCCCATGGAGGAATGGCCCTACTCCAGTCAAGAAGAACAACATCTTCATCGATTTAAATAATTAATATATAATGAAAATGATTGTATAATGACATGGTGGTGCCTACTTAAATCCCACATGGAGTAGTCAGACTGATCTCTTCCTGGAATAACGATTTGTTTAAAAAATTGAGTTGATAATTAATTAGTGGGCCTTTTATAGTAACACTGACTAGATGGCACCAAAGTCCTAAACCTATCGCTGATGTAAAGTTCTATTAACATAGCTAAATGAAGAAGTAATGAGAGGATGTTACATCATCAATTCCCAAAATCTGACTCCAAAAGAGACTTATGGTCCATAACATTACCTGTATTTTATACACATTAAACAAGTGGATGGTTTTTTATGCGTGAAGCCTAAATGATTGCTCAATACTGAAGAGACATTGAGTTCTTAATCATCGATTTGAACAAAAAAAATGAATGAATAAAGATATAATTTCTCACAAATCACCCTGAGAGATAACAAAATGATATCAACATTGATTTATATATAGAAAAGAAGAAAGAAAGAAAGAAAGAAAGAAAGAAAGAAAGAAAGAAAGAAAGAAAGAAAGAATTTACAAGATACAATTTAACCAACACGGTGGATACAGACGCCACTCTTCCTGGAGTAGAAAAAGACAGATTTGAATAATGAAATAATCAGGTAGATAGGTGGTATGTCACGCTTGAGTCACACAAGGTGGCAACAAAATTCAGGGATCACAGATTATATAATGAAAGAATTTAATAATGAAACAATTTTTCATAATTCACCCCTAGAGAGATAACAAAATGATATCAACATTGATTTAAATAAGGAAAGGAAGAAGGAAAGAAAGAAATTATTAACAAGATATAATTTAACACCAACAAGGTGGATCCAGCTATCCTTTTCTCTTCTCTTCACTTTTCTTCTCAAGTCTATTCCTCTTCTGACCAAATATTCCTAGTCCAATGTTCTTACTCTCCTACATCTTTCCTTTTGTTAGTTCACTCTCCACTCACTACCCCCTCAATTCCCATATGCTCTGGGTACCGTGTCCCTTCCTGCTTTTGTGAGTGACCTTATAAGAAACTCTTAGAATCCTCCTTGTATCCTAGTTTCTCTGGCAGTGTGATTTGTATCGTGTTTATCATTTGCACTATGTCTAAAATCTACATATGAATGAATACATACCATGTTTATCTTTCTGTGACTGGGCTACCTCATTCAGGATGGTTTCTTCAAGTTCTATCCACTTGTCTGTGAGATTCAAGATATCATTGTTCCCCCCACCACCACAGAGTAGTATTCCATTGTGTAAATGTGGCGCATCTCCTTTATACATACTTCAGTTGAGGGGCATATAAGTTGCCTCCATGTTCTTGCTATTATAAATAATATTGCTATGAATATATGTGAGCACAATTCTTGGTTCCATGGATGTGGATCATTTGGGTATGTGCACAAGAGGTAAGTTACTGTGTCCTGTGGTATACTGATTCCCATTATCCTGAGGAACAGCCAGGCTAGACTCCAAAATGGCTCTTCAAATTTACAGATCCACCTACAAAGAATAAGTTGTCATTGCTGTTTCTAATTTTATTCATTCTGACAGCAGTAAGATGGTATCTTAAAGTTGTTTAAGTTGTATTTCCTTATTAGCTAAATATATTGAACATTTTCTTAAGTGTATTTCATCATTCCCCCAATTTAGAGGTCTCTATTCAGTTCTATACCCCATTTTCATAGAGTTCTTTGTTGTTTTGTTGACTAGTTTCTTGAGTTCTTTTTATATTTTGGAGATCAGACCTTTGTCGGATTGGTGAAAATCTTTTCCCAGTCTGTGGGCTGACATTGGGTCCTTTGCCTTACAGAAAACAGAAACTTCTAAGTTGGAATAGGTACCATTCATTATTTGTTGATCTCAGTGTCTATGCTTCTGGAGGTATTGTCAGGAAGCAGTCTCCTGTACCAATTTGTTCAAGAGTACCTCTAATTATTTTTTCCTAAGAGGTTCAGTGTGGATGGATTTATGGAGGGATCCATTTGGACATGTGTTTTGTGCATGGCTATAGACATAGATCCTCAGTCTTCTATATACCATCATACATTTGTACCAGCACCAGTTGTTGAAGATGATTTCCTTATCCCATTGTACACTTTTACCTGTTTTGTCAAAAGTCAAGTGCTCATATGTGTGTGGGATAATACCAAGATTGTCTATTAAATTTCATTGAGCTACTTGTCTATCTTTGTGCTACTACAAGGCTCTTTTTAGGACTATAGCTCTGTAGTAGATCTTAAAGTCAGGGATGATGATGCCTCATGAAGTTCCTTTATTATACAGGTTGTTTTAACTATTCTTGTTCTTTTGTTTTTCAATATAAGGTTGATTATTATCTTTTCAAGGTCAGTGAAGAATTGTGCTGGGATTTTAATAGATATTGAATTGAATTTGTAGATTGCCATTGAGAAAATTGCCATTTTTACTCTGTTTATTCTACCTATCCATGAGATTGGGAGATCTTTATATTTTCTGGTGTTTTCTTTAATTTCTTTTTGTAAATACACAAATTACTATTATATAGGTCTTTCAGTTGTTTGCTAGGTGTTACCCCAAGGTAGTTTATGTTGTTTGTGGCTATTGTACAGGGTGATGTTTCTCTGATTTCTTTATTAGCCCCTTTGTTGTCTGAATATAGAATGGCTACATTTTTTTTCTTAGTTTATCTTCTATGCTTATACATTGTTGAATGTGTTTTTCAGGTGTAGGAGTACCATAGTAGAGTTTTCTGGTTGCTTATGTAAACTATCATATCTTCTGAAAATAGAGAAATATTGAGTTCTTCCTCTCAATTTGTATCCTCTTGATATCCTTTTCTTGTCTTATTTCTTTAGATAACACTTCAAATACAATAATGAAGATATATGGAGACAGAGGGCAGCCTAGTCTTTGTACTGATTTTAGAGGAATTGCCTTAAGCTTCTCTACATTCACCTGGCTATTTTCTCTGTGTATACTACATATTGCTTTTATTATGTTTATATAAATTCCTGTTATCCCTGATCTCTACAAGACCTTTAACATGATAGGATGTTGAATTTTGTCAAAGGTTTTTTTCTACATCTAGAGAGATGATCATGTGACTTTTCATTTTTAGTTTGTTTATATAGTGGTATATTTGAAATATTTTCATATGTGAAGCCATCCCTGCTACCCAAGGATGAAGCCTACTTGATCATAGTTGATGATTTTTCTGATACGTTCCTGGATTTGGTTTTCCCATATTTTCTTGAGTATTTTTGCATCAATGTGCAGGAGGGATATTGTTCTGTAATTTTCTCTTAGTTGTGTCTTTGTGTGAATGGGTATCAAGGTGATTGTAGCCTCAAAAAAAGTGTTTTGTAATGAAACTTCTGTTTCTATTGTGTGGAACAGTTTCAAGATTATTAATATTAGCTTTTCCATGAATTTTCTGTAGAATTCTTCAGTGAAGAAGACATATGGCTCTGGGATATTTTTTATGTTGGAAGGCTTTCTATGATTGCTCCTACTTTGTTAGTTGCTATAGGTCAATATAAGTTGCTTGTCTAGTCTTGATTTAATTTTGTTAAGTAAGAGTTATCCAGAAATTTGTTCATATCCTTTGAATTTTCAAATTTTGTGGAGTATAAGTTTTCAACATATAACATGAAAATTGCCTGGATTTCCTCAGTGTCTACTGTTCTGTACCCCTTTTTGGTTCTGATTTTGTTAATTTCCATTTTCTCTCTTTGCTTTTTGTTTAGTTTGGATAAAGTTTTGTCTCCCTTGTTAATTTTCTGAAAAAAAAAGCAACTCGTTATTAGATTGATTTTTTTTTTGTATCGTATTCCTGCTTTCTACTTTATTGTTTTCAGCCCAAAAATTGATAATGGGGCCTACTCCTGAGGGTTAAGTTTGCTTCATTTGTGTCCTAAGGTTTTCAGTTGTATTGTTAATTCTCTAATGTGTCTCTCATCCGTTTTCTTCATATGGGAACTGATTGCATTCAACTTCCTTCTTAGCAGTGATTTCAAGGTGTCCCATAAATTCATGTATGTTGTATCCACAACCTCATTGCATTTTAGGAATTCCTTAATTTCTTTATTTCTTCTTAGACCCAAGTATGTTGAAATTGAGCATTATTCAGTTTCTATGAGTATGTAGGGTTTCTGTGATTTGTTGTTGTTTTTATTGAATTCCAATTATAAAGCATGGTGGTCTAATAAGATACAGGGTAATATTCAAATGTTTTTGTATCGGGTGAGGATTTTTATGTTGCCTAGTCTATGGTCAATTTCAGAGAATGTTCCATGTGGAGCACAGAAAAATTTATATTCTTTTTTGTTTGGATGGAAAGTTCAATAAGTGTCTGTGAAACACAATTCAGACATAACTTCTGTTAGTTCTTTTGTTTCTTTGTAAAGTTTCTTACTTGTGGTCCTGTCTAGTGGTGAGAGTGGGGTGTTGATGTCTCCCACTCTAAGTGTGTGTGGTTTTATGTGAGGTTTGAGTTTTAATATCATTGCATTTACGAATGTGGGTGCGTTTGTATTTGGGGCACAGAGGTTCAGAATTGAGGTTTTGTGCTTAGGATTTCTCCTGTGATGAATACAAAATAACTTTTTTCATCTCTTTTTATTGATTTTGGTTTGAAGTCTAATTTGTTAGGTATTAAGATAGCCAAACCTGCTTGCTTCTTGGGTCCAGTAGATTGGAAGAACTTTTCCAAGCCCTTTACCCTGAGTAACATCTATCTTTGAAGCTTAGATTTGTTTCTTGTGTGCAGCAGAAGGATGGATTCTGTTTCCCTATACATTCTGTTAGGCTTTCTCTATTTATTAGTGAGATAAAACCATTCACATTGAGGGAAAGTAAGGGACATTGTTGGTTAATGATTTTTGTTTATGATTTGATGTTGGCAGTGGTTTTGTGTATATATTTCCTCTGCTTTCCCCTTGGAAAGTTTTGAAGTTAGTTTATCTATTTCTTATGGGTTTTTGAGCTGTGGACATGCCACAGGCAGAGCATGATATGGAGCCAATCCAGGGAATTTCCAGGTTAGGGTGTGGGAGGAATTTCACGCAAATTTTTCCCAGACTCACTCTAGCAGAATCCTGGCAATGGAGGTCATAGATCCTGGTACACAGAGTTTCAAGTGGTTCCTGCATGGATAGGCAGATCTAGCCAGGGCCTGACACTCTCCTTCTGAATCCTCTCTAGCAGAGGCCCAGCGATGGGGGCAAGCATCCAGCACCATGGACTCAGGACGTTGGCAATGATATGTGGATCTAGCTGGGGCCTGGCATTCTTCAAGTGAGGCCTCTAGCCAATGATGGTATCTGTTTTTCTAGATTTTTTCTTTTTAATATTTATTTATTTTTTGAGACCCCATTTTTTTGTGACTCTGGTGCTTGTACCACAACTATATCTTGTATACCATGCTTGTCTTTAACTCACAGAGATAGGCTTCCATCTGCCTCCTGCACACTAGTGTTAAATGCATGTGCCACCAGCACACAGCTATTGCCATCTTTTTAAATATGTTCGTTAAACACATTACTGCTTGTATCTCTGTGCTGCTGCTCTCCTATGTTTCTTAAATTTTACTTATTCCATTTCTTTTGTCAAGTGATGTTTATTATTGATTTCTGAGTTGAGCAAAGTTTTTTGTAACTTTGGGTTGTCTTATGCTGTATAATTGAGAATTGTTTTGAACTCCCAATCCTGCTTCTCACGTACAGTGCTGGGAAGAAAAACCTGCACTTCCTTCCTGCCTGGCCCTTGACTGGTAATTGAGAAGGAAAATAGACCAGAAAATGAGTGAACTCCCAAGATCTCTGATTAGTGTGGGGACTTGTCTATGAAGAGGGATTTGTGCAAGGATTGAGTTCATGACCCACTTGGATACTAGTGGAGTCACAGTGCAGAAAGGGAGAGGAAGGATATAAGCTGAGATTTCCTCCTTCAATGATAGTTGAGGTGAGCAATGTGGAATCAGTTAATCATTCCTACATAATCCATAATTTTCCCGGTGGGCAGTATCTTGGAATCCCCAGATGAGGGCTATCAAGAATCTGGATAGAGGAGAGACCTTATCATGAATAAATATTGCTATAGTTAAAGTATTCAGCCAAAACGCGTCTGGGTGAACTATTGTGGACTATGTAACAGGGCTGATATTTTTTGTGGTTTTGGATGTACAGTCTGAGAGAAAAGGTTTGAAAAATCCTTGGTGTGCTCTATTGAAACCACATGGAGCTATGCTTATTAGGCCCATGGACACTGTGGCCTTAGTCAGTAATGTTAATGGGATTGCCTGTTTTCCACCTGTACTCCACTGCTTGAGTAGCCTTCTGAGGTTGTCCTATCGAATGGTAAATCCTGCTGACTTTTTAGAAGTCTATCGTTTCCTTCCATTTTCCCATAGATGTAGTATACAAGAAGCTATTCCTCATGAGAAGCTTACTTAGAATAACACATGGATTAACCAATAACTCCCTGCACCAGCTTTAATCATTTCTTTGTTCTGCCTTCCCTACTTTTCTCATCTTCTAACATTTCTCCCTCCAGATCTGCTGTTCGAAGTTACTCCTGTACTATGAAATATTATGAGGCTATCTTTTCTGTTGAAAGCTTACATTGCCTTACTGGCCCGACTTGCAGTATCTGTCTCCTAAAACAACTAAGGCTATTTATTATTGCACCAATAAACTCTGTCTCAATAACAAAAAAAAAAAAATATCAACAAAAATAACCATCTGTTGTAGGTTCTTTCCTTTTTGATCATTACAAGAAATGAACACAATTTGTCTATATAGACATATTTCTTTACTTATTTCTTAATTCTGTGGCAATGTCCTTATGTCCTCTTTATTATCCCTGCTTAAGCTACATGATTGGATGCCCTCAGTGGAATTTTTGGGACCAAGCTTCTTAAAAACTTTATTTTTGGATACCAATTATTTATACGGATATGTTTAATACACAGAACTCATTAATTTGTAACATTGCTCATTAAATTAAAATATAATTCTCTGAACGATGGCAGAATATTACCCCCATTTGCATAGAGAAATCTAGACCATGTATTGTCTCTCTTTGAAACAAATATCAGTCACTGCAGGGTCAGAAGCAGAACAGTTTAGGCATCCTTTTGAGTTAATTTTGTAAGAGTCTGTGTGTATAAGTTCTGAACACATAGAGTCATCGGTAGCTGGGTAACATTACACAAAAATCTCAGGTTACGTGGGTGAATTTTTCTTGGTTTTTTTTTTTGACAAAAGTTGATGGTGTTTTCCCCTCTTATTTTTTTTCTCTTCCTCCCCTTTGTTCTTTCCCTAATATTGTATACCTCTAGATCACTGCATGGTTGTTGTAGGTGTAGAAGCCATGCTGTATCAATATATGTACTATATGGTTTTCATAATCCTATTGGGATTCTAACTGGTTCCCATTTGCATGAATCTTTGTAATCAGATATCATTTTATAGGGTGTTAGAAATTTTGTTTGCACTGTATTTGAGTCATGTTGCAAATTTTTCTTATACAGAATATGCATACTAATGCATCATGTTCTCAATGATTATAGTTTAATTTTTATTTATGTACACTGTTTTATTCTTGTTGTTTTCAATCTGGAAATCACATTTACTGTTTTGCTCAGCACATATTCTAATTGGGGATGACCTGAGTAAGATTCCAAAACCCAAAATTCTAGGCTCAATACAATGTCACCTCCAGATGCAGGGTATCTGACAATCTATACTATGATATGTAATAATTACACATGGGAAACATCTTTCACACACAATCCAAATATATAAAAACTGGGAAAGAATTTGTTTTCAAAATCTTTGTTACTGAAGCTGAAAGACCCGCTGAGGGAGTGGACCCTCACACCCCAACTCAGGAAAGGTAGTCCCCCCAAATCACTCATAAGAAGCGGTCTTGATGAAAAAGCATGAGGTCTTTTATATTCCAGTGCATTGTGGTCCACAGCCATACTCCATGTGGGGTAGAGGACATGGAACCCTGGGTACAGGGTTCATACAGCTTTTATAGGGTTACAAAAAAGCCCACACATTAAAAACCAATCATCTCATAGCATCCAGTGCAGACAAATCAATTTGATCTATTCAAGCCTGGGGTTAGCCCAGGAAACCTGCCTTCGCTAGGGCTTCTGGGTAGTGTGACAAGGTTTTCTTCCTGTTCTCATTCACTCACAGGTGCTGTCGATAAACCACCTTGTTGTAAACAGTCAAGAATGACCTTTTGCCTTCTCACTGCTAGGGGGCAGAGCCTAGGAAATATTAGGCTAAGTTTTTCCATCATTACAAAGCAACAATGAGAGCAAAACCAGTCTCTTTTTGTGGATGATTCTAATAAAAATTGTTTCTATTTTAATATTTTTTAATTTGTTTTCATTTTACATACCAATCCCTCCTTCCCACTCTTCTTCCCCCACTACTCTCCCTTCCTTGCAACTTTTAATAGTCAGAGAGGGTAAGGCCCTCATTCAGGATTCAACAAAGTCCAAGATACAAATCTGACGAAGAACCAAGCCTCTCTATCTTTTATCTCAACTGAGAAAGGTATCCCTCTATAAGGTGTGAGCTCCAAAAACACTGTTCAAGCAACTGGGTTGGTTACTGGTTTAACTGCAAGGGGCCCCCTATCAGATCAAGTCACCTAAATGACAACCACATTCAAAGGGTCCAGTTTATTGCCTTGAAGGTGCCCTAGCTGTCACTCCATACTCTGTGAGTTCCCACTAGTTATAGTAGGTGTGGTGTGTCCTTGTTGGAGAGGGCTTTCCCTGTTAGAGGAAGCATATCAAGGTAGAGTCAGGCATTGATGTTTCTTATTCTCAGAATTATGCACAGTGTGTCAGACAATGCCCTGTTACCTCTGAGTCATGCTGTAAGGACTCTAACCTCTAGGACTGCAGCAGCCTCCATGCTGACATGTCCCCTGCCATAACAGAACCTCTGAAATTTTAAGTGTGGCACTTCAATTAAATATTTTCCTTGTAAGTTTTACTCTGACCCTGCTGTGTCTTTACACAGCAATGAAAACCTAACAAAGACAGAAGTTGGTTCCAGGACCTGGGTTATTTCTATGATAGAATCTCCCTATCATACAATTTATTTCTGATGTGTTCTCAGTAGTGTTGTTCTGGTAGCTTGCCTCTCCCTTTATGTCTGTTTATTGGGATTTCTTTCTCAGGGTACATGCAACTTAAATAGCCAAAGAAATGGTGCATGTGGACCACTAATTCAGTTTACTTCTAATGTGACTGGGTGAATGTATCATAATGTACACGTGTAAAATAAGTGAGGGAAACACCAAGGATTATATGACTATATTGTCAAAGAAGTTTACATTTACAATGTATTATACTTCTTTGTGTTATTTTAGGATGCAGTGACCTATGACGATGTGCACATCCACTTTACTGAAGAATTGTGGGCTTTGCTAAATCCTTCTCAGAAGTGTCTCTACAAAAATGTGATGCTGGTCACTTACAGGAACCTCACTGCTACAGGTAAGACTGAATTTTCCTTCATGTTTTAAAATAAGGGACCAAGTGTTTCTTGATTATTGATACTATTCTGTAATTTTATCAAGAAAAGGGAAAATTGGGTGACTCATGGTTCTAAGGTTCATTGAAGTTATTACTTAAATTTTGTACAATTTGCAAGAATACATCGTATATTATCTGTTATTTCAGACTACATTTGGGATAACCATAATACGAAGGATTATTGTCAAACTTCTAGAAGACACAGAAGGTAAATTTTCATGTGCAAATTTATGCAAATTTGGCTCTGCACATATTTTAATGTATCCTGGAAATTTTATTGAAGAGTCACACTTAAAAAATTAAAATATTAATGAGAACAACAGTGAAAATAAGTGTAGCTTAAAGTGATGATTGTCATTTTCTCACAAAATCCTGTACCTCAGTGAAAGATAGCTCTTCTGTGTTTGCAAGGCATTTGTGTAAAATGAGAAGGAAACTATGTCTTAACAGATATCACCCTTTGAATTATAGCACCCGGATATCTATTCTGTAGATATGCCAGTCTGTTTAGTTACATTGTATTCAGATATTTTAAACAGTATACATGTTGCATAGGTGATAAGTATATGTCCAAGACCTCATAAGAAAAAAGTCTGTAGTTAAGCAGGCATTACTTATCTATTTGTGACTTTGCTATGGATATTGAAAGGGTCAGTTTAGGAGTGTCAAGAAGGTTGTTACGAAGAAACCTTAAAGTTGATTTAAAGAAAGTCAAAGTGTGAATGCTATGTGGAAACCTTTTATTTGTTTTCTTAGTTTCATAAGCATATCATATGTAGAGCTGTGTAGTTGTGGCCCATACCTTTAATTCCAACATTCATGATCAAGAGCAAGGTGGATCACTTAAGGTTGTGATCACCCCAGTCTACAAAGTGAGTTCCAGGATAGCTAGGTTTACACAGAGACATTCTGTATTAGAAAATGTAGGAAAAAAAAGTATTTAGTTTATTCTAAATACAAGCCAATCAATTTAGAATGTAGAAAGACACAACGTACCTCTCTTATGACAGCGAGAAGAAATGAAAGATATTTAGTAGTCCCCACTTTGAGGATATGTGTTGAGTATGAAACAACTTTCAAATTTATCAGTATTCCTAAGTCATCTGAAAGATACCATTAATTTATACTGTAGTAAACCCATATGACCGTTGTAATGTGTGAATTCTTACATTTGTACTGGTATATTTAGCTAATGTAGTATGATTTCTATGAAGGAAAAACTGATAAATAGTATAAATATGGCAAATCTCTGAGTCATTTCAATTTTTTCAATTATGTGGGAGATTTTATGTAAATAGATGCCATAATTGAGGGCCATGAAATAAAGCTCTTACTCTGAATCCACAGGTATCTTCAATGAAAACAAAACAATACCACATTAAAGAAGCATTATGAATGTATAACTCAAGATCTGATTCTTGTTTACAATTAGGCCAAATTACAACTTTATTTTATACATGTAGAAAGTTTCTTTAGTTTCATGCATGTGATAAAGTTTTACATATGCTAATTATCTTTGCAGGAATCAAAGAAGCCATAAGGGAGTGAATCCTGTGAATATACACAATGAATGTGTGAAAAACTTTGTGGGTTACAGGCATCTTCAATGGCTTGAAAAATTCATACTGGAGGGAAACCGTATAGAAGTCTATAGTGTGGTGATGTCTTTGCATGTCACAATTTCCTTTTTCTCAATGACAGAGCACACATGGTAAAAAACACATATTAATGTAGTCAATGTGGTAAAACATTTGCAAGACATACTATGCTTAAAAGTCATATTAGAACATATACTGGGGGGACAACACAAGACTATAATCTATGTGACAAATGTTTTTCACAATACAGTTATATAGTATGTCATAAAAGAACACATATTGGAGAGAAACCCTATGTATGTATCCAATGTGGTAGGGCATTTTTACAAGTTAGTACACTACAATCTCATCATAGAACACATACTGGAGAGAAACCCTACGTATGTATTCAATGTGGTAGAGCATTTTCATGTGCCAGGATTCTCCAGTCTCATCATAGAACACATACTGGAGAGAAACCCTATGTATGTAATCAATGTGGTAGGGCATTTTCACATGACAGTACTCTCAAATCTCATCATAGAACACATACTGGAGAGAAACCTTTTGGATGTAATCAATGTGGTAAAGCTTTTTCACAACACAACACAACAATCTGGTACGTCATAAACAAACACATACTGGAGAGATACCCTAAGAATGTAGTCAATGTAGTAAAGCTTTCACAACATATGATGTGCTTAAAAGTCATATAAGAACACATACTGTAGAGAAACCTTATGGATGCCATGAATGTGATAAAGCCTTTGCATATCCCAGCACACTCTTAAGTCATAAAAGAATGTATACTTGAAAGATACTGAATGTATCCCATGTGGTAAACCCTCTCTATGTGTCATTAGTCTTTATAACCAAAGAAAAAAATCATAGTGCATAAAAACACTATACATGTATCCATTGTTGTAATGCTGTGCACTTTGCTTATCCCAATAATCTTTGTGAGCCTAAGAAAACCCTTATGGGAAGGAATCTTCCTAGAAAGGATGTGGTATGATCTTCATTCAACACACATTGACTTACATAGTTTTGTGGAGAGAAAAATATCTGACATGTGTGAACAATCAGTTCAAGCACTACAATGTTTCTGTTTTGTTCTCACTTGCAAACTCATGTGGAAAAAAGTCCTGGGAATTCACTGGTAATGGAACCATTTTTCATGGTAACACTTGACTTGATTTACATAAAATCCCCATTCAGATGGATTGCTATCGCTAAGCCCAATCCTTCTTGCTTACTTTCTTGTACATGAAATAATTAATGTTGCAGGAAAACTTTGAAGGCTTTAAGACCCTCGACACAATGGTTACAAGATTGAGTACTCCTTATAGAATAAATATTCAAATATGGAAATCTCTTTAGAGATTTGATTTAATTTTAATTATGTGATGTCAGTGTGTGAGTATTTGATTGTTCTCGGTTTCTCACAAGAAGGTTAAACCCTTGACAGTTCCTGTGGGAGGAATTACAGTATGTTCTCAGAAAACTGACATAGGTCATGGCAAGGAACTTTCCATAATTTTGTTCATCCACATTTCTAAACCTGTACGTATTTTAAATCCTGTTTTATTATCTTGATATCAGATAATAGGGAAGCAATCATGGAAGAGGAAACCTACATCATGTGAATAATTTTGTGAACATCTTAGATATCATACTTGACTTTAGTCTTTTTTTTTTTTTCCTTAGTTATGAATGCCCATTCTTAGCTTGGTTTGTTTCTTTCACATTTTTTTTTTTATTTTATATAACTAAGTCCATTTAAATGAATACAAATATTTATAGACAATATTTGGGAATTTGGGCGTTGTTCTTTCCAAACTACCTCCTGCTGGTAAGGGGCGCTGTCATGGAAATTCGAAGGAGATTCAGAAACCCTGGCTGTAGTCTGTCAGGCTGCTTTGTCCAGCTATTTTGAATGTAGGATCACCTGGTATTCTGTTTCAGGTAGTCTGCCTTGATCAAACCCCATTAGTCTGGAAGGAATCCACATCTTTTCATTTTCTGTGGAAACAAAAATAGAAATCCTTTTCCCCAGTAACTTGTACTTGAACTTAAATTTTGGTGTCAAAGCAATTTTTTAATTTAATTTAATATTTTACATGTTGATCCCAGTTCCCCCTCCCTCCCTCCCAACCACCTTCACTCCATGCCTCCGTTTTACTCTCTTTGCCCTCTCACAAGCACTCTAACGACCCTCCCATCCCCCCACCCCAATTCCATATGTAGGGGAATGTCATCCATTAAGGGTCATGTAGTTCTGACAGGTCATGTGAAGTAGGGACTAGGGCTTCTCTCCTGTCTCTAGATTAAGGCAGTTATCCCTCCATGGGGGATATGTTTTCAAAGTCCTCTTGTGGTCCAGGAATACATGCTGGCTACACTGCCTGAGGGCACTTAGACTGCCCAATCCTTCTGGCTGAGTTCCATATTCAGGGGGGTCTGAGGCAGTCCCATGCTGGCTTCCCAGCTATCAGTCTGGTGGACTGTTAGCTCCTCCTTGTTCAGGTAAGCTGTCTCTATGTGTTTCTGCCACCTGGTCTTGTCTTCTCCCTCTGTATCTGAGTTCTACATCAGCTTAGTGTTTATGTATGGGTGTTTGCTTCTGTTTCCAACAGGCATTAGTTGTGGGCTCCATGGAGAAGTTAGTTGTTGATCTCACTCTCCGGGAAGGGCATTTAGGATAGCCTTTCCATAGAAGTTCAAACTGTTGGTTTCCAGCAGTCTTGCAGTTCTACAGATCTTGCTTTGTGTTCAATTTTATCTTCAAACCAATATTGGCTCCCTCTTTTATGTTCTCTCTCTCTGTCTCTGTCTCTGTCGCTCTCTCTCTCTCTCTCTCTCTCTCTCTCTCTCTCTTTCCTGTCTTGTATTCCTAACCAGGCTCCATCTTCCTGGTCGCACATATTTTCCTTTTCTCCCTGTAGTTTTCTCCCACTTCTCTCTCCATTCCCTGCCCCCCCCTACTTACCCTGAGCTCTGGGGGACTTGTCCATTTCCAGTTCTGTGAGGGACTTTACATGAATCTCTTAGAATACACATTATATCCTAGTTCCTCTGGTGGTGTGATTTATAGGCTAGTGATGATTTGATCTAGGTCTAAAATCCATATATGAGTGAGTACATACTGTGTTCCTCTTTTTGTGACTGGGTTACCTCATTCAGGATGTTTTCTTCATGTGCCATCCACTTGCCTGCGAATTTCAAGATACCATTATTTTTCTCTGCAGAGTAGTATTCCATTGTGTAGTTGTGCCACATCTTCATTAACCATTCTTCAATTGAGGGGCATCTAGGTTGCTTCCATGTTCTTCCTATTACAAAGAGTGCTGCTATGAACATAGTTGAACAGATGTCTTAGTTTCATGGATGTGAATCCTTTGGATATATGCCTAAGAGTGGGATTGCTGGGTCCTGTGGTAAACTAATTCACATTTTCCTGAGGAACCGCCATACTGATTTCCAAAATGGCTGTATAAGTTTGCACTCCCAACAGCAGTGGAGTTGTGTTCCCCATTCCCCACATCCCATCCAACATGAGTCATCATTGTTGTTTCTAATTATAGCCATTCTGGCAGGAGTAAGATGGTATCTCAAAGTTGTTTTGATTTACATTTCCCTGACAGCTAGGGATGTGGAGCATTTTCTTAAGTGTCTTTCAGCCTTTTTGCTTTCCTCCATTGAGAATTCTTTCTTCAGTTCTGTACCCCATTTTTTAATAGGGTTATTTGGTGTTTTGTTGACTAGTTTCTTGAGTTCTTTGTATATTTTAGAGATCAGCCCTTTCTCAGATATGGGATTGGTGAAAATCTTTTCCCAGTCTGTGGGCTGCTGCTTGGTCTTGTCTACTGTGTCCTTTGCCTTACAGAAGCTTCTAAGTTTGAAGAGGTCCTATTTATTCATTGTTTCTCTCAGTGTTTATGCCCCTGGTGTTATGTTCAGGAAGCAGTCTCCTATACCAATTTATTCAAGGGTACCTCTTACTTTCTCTTCTAAGAGGTTCAATGTGGCTGGATTGATGTTGAGGTCTTTGATCCATTTGGACTTGAGTTTTGTGCATGGCGACAGACATGGGTCTATGTGCAGTTGCAGTCTTATACACACCCTCATCCAATTGTCCCAGCAGCATTTGTTGAAGAGGCTGTCCTCCACCCATTGTATAATTTTAGCTGTTTTGTCGAAAATCAGATGTTGATAGGTGTGTGGGTTGATATCAGGATTTTCATTTTGATCCCACTGGTCTACTTGTATATTTTTATGCCAATACCAGGCTGTTTTCAGAACTATAGCTCTGTAGTAGATAGAGCTTAAAGTCAGGAATGGTGATGCCTCCTGAAGTTCTTTTATTGTATAGGGTTGTTTTTGCTATCCTGGGTCTTTTGTTTTTCCATATAAAATTGATTATTATCCTTTCAAGGTCAGTGAAGAATTGTGGTCGGATTTTAATGGGGATTGCATTGAATCTGTAGATTGCTTTTGTCAAGATTGCCATTTTTACTATGTTTATCCTACCTATCCAAGAGCATGGGAGATCATTCCATTTTCTGGTATATTCTTTAATTTCTTTCTTTAGAGCCACAAAGTTCTTATTATTAGGTCTTTTATATGTTTGGTAAGCGTTACACCAAGATAATCTATGTTGCTTGTGGCTTGTGGCTATTGTAAAGAGTGATGTTTCTCTGATTTCTTTCTCTGTAGGGCTACTGATTTTTTTGAGTTTATCTTGTATCCTGCTAGTTTGCTGAAGGTGTTTATCAACTGTAGGAGCTCTCTGGTAGAGTTTATTGGGTCGCTTATATAAACTATCATATCAACTGAATATAGAGACAGTTTGACTTCTTCTCTTCCAATTTGGATCCCCTTGATCTCCCTTTGTTGTCTTATAGCATCAGCTATAACTTCTAGTATGATATTGAAGAGATATGGAGAGAGGGAAGCCTTGTCTTGTTCCTGATTTTAGAGGAATTGGCTTAAGTTTCTCTCCATTCAGTTTGATGTTGGCAGTTGGTTTGCTGTATATTGCTCTTATTATGTTTAGGTATGTTTCTGTTATCCCTGACCTCTCCAAGAACTTTACCCAAAAATGTCCAGGGCCAGATCAATTTCATGCAGAATTCTACCAGACATTCAAGGAAGAACTAATACCACTAATCCTCAAAGTGTTTCACAAGTTAGATCAGAAGGTTCATTGCCAAACTCTTTATATGTGGCCACAATAACCTTGGTACCCTAGCCTCACAAAGACACAACTAAGAAGGAAAACTACAGACATATATCCCTGATGCACATCGATGCAAAAATACTCAATAAAATACTGGCAAACCGAATTCAAGAATACATCAAAGAAATCATCCACCATGACCAAATAGGCTTCATCCCTGGAACGCAGAGATGGTTTAACATATGAAAATCTATTAACGTGATCCACCATATAAACAAACAGAAAAAGAAAAACCATATGATTATCTTCCTAGATGCAGAAAATCCTTAGCCAAAATTCAACACCCATTCATGACAAAGTTCTAGGAGAGGGATAACAGGAACATAGCTAAACATAATAAGAGCCATTGACTTTAGACTTAATAAATAAAATTGATTCATGTGGAGATCATCTGTTAGTAAGTTCACTAGATCCAAGACAAATGATATATTAGATAGTATTGGGGAACAACTTACACGGATGATAATAAAGAACTGCAGAGATGTTCCAGCTTAGAGGGATGCAGTCCCTGCCCTACTGATTTGATCTGCAACATAGTAGAGAGAAGTGAGAGACAGAAATGTGGAAAGGGAGTGAGAAATCGAAGGAGGGGGAGTGAGAGAGTTACAGTAAGATTATGAAAGAGAGAGGTCTACCCCAGGGTTCTCCAGCTTCTGTTCATATACACAGAACCAAAGGCACAACGAAAGAAATAACTTCATGAGATGATCTGAGCAGAAAACCTGGATTTACAAGAATACCCCCCCTCTAAATGGTGGATTCACTAGAGGTTCTAAGTGGTTCTTATAGCCTAAGTGACAGGACCAGGCAAGCAGAAGATACACAGCTGCTTGAGAGTGGAATTTGTAACATGTAACATGTAACAAAATAATCCCACCATTTGTATACACAATGAAGCCCACAGGGCTTTCACCTAATTTACCCTGAGACCCTGAGTGTGGGGGCATTGATCTGAGTCTGGCTTCTTTTTCCTTGCAAGAGACAATATGGGGTGGAGTTTTCAGGTGTTGGTGGACTCAGCAGGAGGTGTGCATAGAGAATTTTTCTCTTAGCTGCCAGGTTGGTGACCTTACGCATCTGTTCCTGGAGTAGGTGGATAACGAGGTTTGAGTGAAGCTTCAGCCATAACAGTGAATTGTAGGTAGCACCATTCCATTCCCCAACCTCAGTGTACCTAATGCAAACCCTCATCTGAATTCACCTCAGTTCAGTCTCTGCCCTTAAAAAGCTGCCATTAGAGTCTCACCCGGGATGTGGAGCAGATGCAAAGGCATCCACTTTTAGATCCACCACATGATTCCTTGTTTCCTATTCTCCAGGGCAACCCAGGGTAGTTATGCTCTAATTAAGTATGGATTCATTATTTCAGTATTATTGAAGCATTGCATCAGAAACTCAGGGTTACAGTTTTCCTTTCCACTCACCAGGACTTTTAAGTGCACATGGAGGCTTTGCTCTTGTGCTCCTGCCCACACAGCAGAACTAATACAGTATTCTTGTTCCTCCCTGGATTCTTTGATCTCACATTTCACCCGAATCAAATAGTCCAGCCCTCCAGATATGAGAGAGTGTTTCCATTGTGTTGTATTTTCCAACTGATTTTCTCACTTCTTTCAATTAGTCTCTCAATCTCTCCTGCTCTAAAATGCTTACACCTTTGGAGGTGCCTACCTGCCTCCAATTCCTTTGCACCACTACTCTCTGGAATATATTCCCAGACACTTCTCTTAAGCTCTTTGTCTCTGTCCTCCATAATGTAGAAATGAGCTGCTGAGTCAGATGATTGGTTTCAGCTTGCATCTCTCACTGTTAGCACAAGAAGACCCAGAAGATGGAATGAGCTCCTGACACAGAAGATGCTGCTGGCAGTTTAGGAATTAAGTGCATACCTACATTGCAGCCACTCTGGTGTTTGACTTGGTGTCATCACTTCTTGGAAAAATCAGTGGCTAGGTTTGTTTACTAGATGCAAAATCTTGTTAGCCTCTAATCAACCTGTAAGACTCAGGCATTATGGTAACCTGACTCTGTTACATGGGAGAGTGTACTGAAGAATTTTCTCTGCTCAGCCCAGATTTCCATGAATACTAGTGTGCCCACAGGACCCAAGACCCGTATAAAGACAGATTTTGCCCACTTACACTCCCTCCCTCTTCTCTCTTTCAGGCTCTTTGTTCTCTTGCTGCTATTTCTGCTCTCTCCCCTCTCATCTCTTTGTGCTCCTGACTCCACATTCTCTCCTGTCACATGTCTATGTGTCTGTTTCTCTTTATCTCTTTTTTTTTTTTGTTTGCTTCCATTTTTTCCCCTTACTAATAAAACTTCTCACTCAAGTTCTGGCTGCCTGGCAATGTTTGTACCCCACCTTAGTCACCCTCTCCTTCCATGGAATCTGCAGTGGTCCTCCATGCAGGACCACCATTAACTTTATCTTAATATTGAAGCAAGAGGACATTGTCATGAGATATTCACCCTACTGGTACCCAAAGATAACTGAGTAGACATCACTGAATTTATATAGTGGTGGTTCAGCTGTAATGTGGGGCAACATATTTCTCCATTATATCTGTCTATGTTAAAAGTCAATTGTTAGTAGAGGGAGGATGTGGGGATTCAACTCTTTGCCTGACTGATATCCAAAGTGCTGACCTGAATTTTAAATTTTCTTTTACTACTTGTGTTGATGCCATAGCTGGTCTGGAACTCCTGGGTATAAAGTAGCCAACTTAACTGTCTCATTCCCTGTTGTAGCTGGGATTGCTGGATCATGATTAGAGGTACTCCACTACCCAGTTGTAAGGTGAACTTGTAGAACAGGATGACACTATTCATACACATGTCATGGTTAGTGTTTCATTTTTTCTTCAACGTTTTAAAGTATTTTCCTCTATGTGAATGTATATGTTTCTTACAAAAGCCTTTCTTGTTTAAAAATGCCCTTTCAGTCAGAAAATACTCACCAATTTGAAATATTTTTATTTTTTCAAAGTATGTAGGTTACTGTTTGCTAAATTCTAGTGACTAACTATCAGTATCAAAAATGATACAGTTATGATTTGGTTTTTTTTTTTGCAATATCTGTGCCTCTCTGTGGATGTTTTCCTTCCATATGCAAGATTTCTTATAATGATCACTCATCTTGCACTCTCTATTTGCAAAAGAGGACCTTGCAGGACTGATAATCCTGCCTCTACCTCTTAAGTGTTGGGTGGGGGGGGATAATGTGTTTCACTTAGCCTCTTACCCTTATTATGTTTTTTTAATTTGTATTTGAAAGAGTCTTTCTATTTTGCATAGCCCAGATTCAAAATCTGGCTGTCTCACCATATTACCCATCTGAGTTCTGGATTCACAGGCAGTTTGAACTTGTGAAAAATATGCTGGCTGACCAAGGTTATGTACAAGGAAGAAAACTGGGTGAATAACTCCAAGGTGAACCTCAGACTGTTTTATGTATAAATTTTATTATCAAAAGAGCTGGAAATAGCTGTAGGCTGGAAAATTTTCCCCAGTGTCTATAGCTGTGCGAACTGTTCCCATTCTTAGTATCCGGAAATCTGGTAACCCAGTATGGATTTTCCCTTATGTGCAGAGTTCTTACCTGTTCCAGTGGTGTCAGGCCTAATGATATCTGGCAGATGGATGTTACTCATGTTCCTTCCTTTGGCCAACTACAATTTGTACATGTATCTGTGGATATCCATTCTCATCTCATATTTGCCTCTACTCATACTGGAGAAAGGCTTAAGGATGTTAAGAGCCATTGTTTACATCCATTGCTTATATGGAAATGCCCAGACAATTAAAAACTGATAATGGACCAGCTTATACTAGTCATGGTTTTAACCCTTTTTTTGAAAAAAAATTTAATCACACATAAGACAGGCATCCCTTATACGGCTCAGGGTCAGGCCATGGTAGAGCGTGTGCATCGCACAATTAAAGCCTGTCTTCATAAAACAAACAAAAAAAAAGGGAGGCAGTTTACAGGGTCTCCTCATAATCACATTTCTTTGGTCCTTTATATTTTAAATTTTTTAACTATTCATGGTGCTGCTCGATCTGCAGCCGACTGGCATTGGTACCCTCGGTCATCTGACTATGGCTCAGTTATCTGGAAGAATGTAACTAAAGGAAAATGGAGTGACCCCCAACTCAGTTCTAGTATGGGCCTGAGGGTCAGTTTGTGTCTTTTCACAAGACAAAGATAACTCTGTTTGGGTGCCTGAGTGGCTGATTAGCCATATGAGGAGGGAAGGTGATTCTAACAACCAGAAAGAATGTCCGATGGGTCTTCCTGAATCTACCCATCCTGATGCCTGCATGTCTGAGTAGCTATATGTGGCCTTGCAACCTAACCACTAATTATAGTTTGAATAAAGAGTGTATAAATTTACACATTTATCCAAAGAACAAGAATTTCACCTTCATCTCAGGCACTGTATTCTGGTTCCATTCTTATTGTTGTAAACAATGCTAATAATTTTGGAGAAAGTTTCAATTGTTCTCAGCAGGTCTGCCAACTGTAACAGCAGTCTTGGGGATGTACCCAGGTGTGCAGCAGAGAGGAAACGAGATTCTGGGAACATGGCTTCCATTGCTGCATTCACCCCTGAAGCTACAGTTTCTACCATAGCCATCTCCCAATCAGTAAATACTGCAAGCACAGTGGATCAACTATCAGGTGATTTGGCTTAAGCCTTAGCTACCCAAAGCACACTATATTTTCTAGTACAAATTGGCATTTTTAAACTAAATTTACAAAATAATCTCCTGTAGGAACACTTGAATTTTTGTGAGAAACTCATACGGCTTCTTCTTCTGTCTTTCACACATATCTGGGTTAATTCATCATTTTTCTCCAGAAATCCTGGAGTGATGAGTTTTTCAGTTATACACATGCTTTAGCCATGAATATCATTAACATCTATGAAACATGAATTACACTTGCCAATGCAGAAGGCCTTTTACAGATCATTGGGGGCTTGTAGCCCTTGCATTTGGTCTACTTTGCCACAGCGCTAAACAGGCCCAAGCCAACTTTCTAACAAGACAGATACTGTCTTTGGCTCGAGGTAAAATGCCTCTGCCCACATGAGGCTAACTATTCACCAGGGACAGTAAGGGAGAGGGGGCAAATATCCAACCTAAGAAAGGAAGGTTATGGCCCTGGGTGACCTCTCCAATGACGGGTAAGTAATTATGCTGACGTCTTCTACCAAATAAGGCAGGTGTTAGTTTATATTAAAAGAAAGAGGAAACTGTAAGACCCAAAGCAACTTGAGCAAGCCTGAAGCTGTTGGAGGGAATGCATTGTACCATGGCTGTTGTTGGTACTCTTCCCGTTTTGATAACAAACCTCGAGACAACACACTCCTTGACAACACACAACTTGTGACAACACATACCTCAAGACAATACATACCTCATGAAAACACACACCTCATAGTGAGGAGATAAGCCTAAATTTCTTGTAATTTTCCACTGTGCTGTAAGTCAGTAATTAAGCCCATTCTTGCCCCTCAATAAATGGCATTCAGTATTTTGTATTCTGACATTGCATTGAATGAATGTCTTGTCTTTATTTCAAACTCTAGGCCTTCGCCCGATTCGTGTAAGAGATGGTAGCAAGGGAGCTACAAAAAAAAAATTGTTTTCATTCTCTTACCTTTAGGACAGCTTGATCACATGGTTTCTCATGGTTGTTTTGACTTGAATTTGGCTGATGACTAAGGTTTTTGAGCAATGTCTTATGTTTCTTTCAGTCATTTCTGATTCCTCAATTGAAAATTCTCTGTTAAGTCCTGTACCCCACTTTTTCATATGGTTATTTAGAATTATTTAGAGTTGGTGGTGTGTCATGTTATCAGCCCAAAAGTGTTCATTAGATAAGATTCTCTGCTCATGAGTTTATAAAATTATTCCATTTGTAAAATCAGTGTTGCCTGTGTCCCTCATGAGTCACTTCTGTTGCAAGATCTCAGAAACTGATGGTTCGAAACAATGCAGTTTTTTAAATCGGTTAAACATTCGATCCTTCAAAATCTATTATTACAAAATCAGAAATCAGTGGGTATCCCAGTGTCCCTCATTTGCTGGGCACGGGTTCTGGTATAAATCTCCTGCTATGTCAATCGCACAGCAGCCAAACCCACAATGGATGACACCATCATTACATACGTAATCAAAAAAGTAACTAATTGGATAGTCCTTCATACTTAACTTCCATAAGATGGAACCAGATTCCAGTGATTGTCAAGGAAGTAATACTTAGATAATTAAATTAATACAAATCAAACTAGTGAATGGTGTTTTATACATGACTCCTACAAGATAGCAGAAAACTGAGGAGACAATTGAGTTCTTGATCATAGATTTGAACAAGAATTGAATGATTAATGAGATAATTACTCATAATTCACCCCTAGAGAGCAAACAAAATGCTATCACCATTCACTAAAATGAATACATAACTAAATAATGAAATCACCACAAGGGGCAATTACCGCCAAAAAGGTGGATCCAGTCTCCACTCATCCTGGATTAGAAAAAGGCAGATTTGAATAATGAAATAATCAGATAGTTAGATTGTCTGTCACACCTGAGTCATACACGGTGGCACCAAACAAGGGTTCACAGAGTATATGAGGAAATGATTTAATAATTACTTATTTAAAGATGTAAGTCGTTGAACTTTTTTGTCTCATCAATTCCTGGCAGGCGTGCCGGACATGATAATGTATGCTGTCTTCATTGATTTTTAAAATTCCATAAGTTACTAAAGAGATAATTGTATTGTCTTGCCTAATGAAGTCTGTTGGCCTGACATCATCACCAGCTCCTGAATCTCTGTTGTGCTGTGTCAGGACCTGAGATGATGGGCCCACACCTGGCACAGCAGCATCCCTAGTACTCTGGGTCATGCATAGGTCATCCAGAAACTGATGAGTCCATGTGTACAACCTTCCTATCCTTGTCCCTGATAGAAATTTGCACCCTAAACAGAATCAATGATGTCATTTTCCATCGATTAAATGATTTAAATAATTAAATAAGTCAGTAATAGATAACTGTCACCATAAAGAGGTGATGTAGCCTTTAACTGGAAGGAAAGACTGGCCAGACTCCAGTCATGAAAGATGTCATCTTCATCAATTCAAAAAATCAGTCATAAAATATGATGATATTGCATTATAACTCCTGAAGAGGGAGCTTTACAGGACTCTTCATGGAATAGAGGATTATTGGTTTACATAAATATATAAATCTTTACATTATCTTGGGTATTAACAGTATTTGTCAATTTAAATACATTAATTATGTAATTAGATGATCTGCCAGACTTGACCCCACTAGGTGGCAACAATCTCCAGGTGTCATGGATGATATAATCATTGTTTTATATAACTAAACCATCAAACAATGAGTTGATGTAACATCATTAACGTCCCTAAGGTGGATCCAAACCAGACTCGGGAACAACGCTGCCTCAAAAAAGATGGACTGCAATCCAATCATCCCTAAGTCTACTCTAACAAATGTATTATCACCTTCCTAAAGGAAGTTGACAATGGAAAACACACCTTTTGATGAATAATTGTGAGTCTTATTATCATTTAAACCATTATATTACTTCTTAGGAGAGAGAGACCATTCATAAACAGAAGTCTTTGAACTGTTTCTCCATGGACTATGTTCTCTTATATTAGGTAATCTTGAAATGGGTAACAAGTAAAAGTTGTTGGCCAACTTTCAGTGATATGGCTATGACTTACTGAGGCGAATCACATGCTGTCATTAAAAAATTTAGGGGATAGTGTTGTTGGGAGATTGTAGTGTGCCATGATAACACTTTATCGAAGCTGTTCTCTGGTCCATGGCCCATGATACCAGGATATAGAATGCAAGCAGGGTTTCCAGACAATATTTATGATCAAACATTCTGTCACATTCTAGAGCACTTTCTACATGCTAAAATTAGCATACCAACCATAGACTAAACTTAACGTCACTCACTGATTTTCTCACAAAAACAAAAACAAAGCCGGTCCCTGTTTTTTTTTTTTTTGTTTGTTTTGTTTTGTTTTGTTTTGATTTGATTTGATTTACACATATTTACGAGTCTCTCAAGCTAAAACATGCCTATAGTAATATAAGCATGAAAACGAAAGCATCATTATGCCATTCAAGAAAATTGATAAGTATTTCCATCAATTTTTATGTTTCAATTTTCTCATTTCCAGAATGGAAACAATACAATCGATTGCCTCTACCATAATCATCTTCTCTTTATTGAAAATAAAATAAACTCCTCTTCATTCTCTTACCTTTAGAGGAGCTTGATCCCATGGTTTCTCAAAGTTGTTTAGATTTTTATTTGGCTGATGACTAAGGATTGTGAGCACTGTTTTATTATTCTTTCAGTCATTTTGGATTCCTCAATTGATAGTTCTCTATTTAATCCTGTACCCGCTTTCTAATATGGTTATTTTGAGTTATTTATTGTTGGTGGTGTGCCATGTTATCAGCACGACCTAGTTCATTAGATAAGATTCTCTGATCATGAGATTATCAAATGATTCAGTTTTTAAAATCAGTGTTGACAGTGTCCTTCATGGGTCACTTCTGTTGCAACCTCTCATAAAGTTAGGATGCGAAATATTACAGTTTTTTTTAAAATCGTTTAATCATTCGATCGTTAAAAATAATATTATTACATAATCAGTAATCACTAGATAACCCAGTTTCCCTCATTCTCTGGGCACTGCTTCTGGTACCAATCTCCTGTATGTGTCAATCATACACCAGCCAAACCCACAATGGATGACACCATCATTATATACATAACGAAATAAGTAAATAATTCCATAGTCCTGCATACTTAAATTTCATACGATGGAGCCAAACTCCAGCAATGGTCAAGGAAGTATTACTAAGATAATTAAAGAATGCCACACGATTAACTCCCAGGGAGGATGGACAGACTCCAGTCATGAGGTACAACATCTTCATCGATTTAAATGATTAATATATAAGGATAAATAATTGAACAATGTCATGGTGGTGCATACTTAAATCCCACATGGAGAAGTCAGACTCTTCTCTTCGTGGAATAATGATTTATTTAAAAACTTAAATTGGCAATCAATTAATTGACCTTTTATGTTAACTCTGACAAGATGGCACCAAACTCTTGAACCTATGGCTGATGTAATTATCTATTTCAATAGCTAAATAATCAAGTAACGAGATGATGTTACATCATCAACTGTTAAAACCGGACTCCAAAAGGCTCTTATGGTCCATAACATCACATTTATATTAAATATGTTAATTAAATGATGGATTATAATTTAACTTCATAATTTTATAGTTAAATAAGTCAGTGTAGTATTAGATGATGTGATGGTCTGGCATGATTGACTCCCATAAGGATGCTCAAAACTCCAGTGATCACTGAATACATAATGACATATTTTCATAATAAAATGAATAAAAATTAAACAAGTGGATGGTGTTTTATTCGTGACCCCTATGAGATTGCTCAAAACTGAAGACATCATTGAGTTTTTAATCATAGATTTTAACAAAAAAATGAATGAATAATGAGACAATTATTCATACTTCACCCCTAGAGGGATAACAAAATGATATCACCATAAGTTTAAATAAATAAATAATGAAATCACAGGAGACAATGAACAACAACAAAATGGATCCTGACTCTACTCTTCCTGGAGTAGAAAAGGACAGATTTCAGTAATGAAATAATCAGATAGATAGATCGTCTGTGACACTTGAATGATACAAGATGGCAGCAAACTTCAGGGTTCACAGTGTATTAAATGAAAGAATATAATAATTACACCTTTACATATGTAAGTCGTTGAAATTTTTTGTATCACCAATTCTTGGGCAGACATACCAGACATGATAAAGTAAGCTGTCATCACAGATTTTTAAAATTCCATACGTTAACAATCAGACATGATAAAGTAAGTTTTCATCACAATTTTTTAAAATTCCATAAGTCAATAATCAGATAATCAAACTGTCTTGCCAGATGAAATATGCTGGCCTCACATCATCACGAGGGTCTGAATCTCGGTTGTGGTACATTAGACCTGAGATGATGTGCTTATACCTGGCGTAGCAGTAGTAGCTAAAATGTTGATATCAGCTGAAAAGATGGATGCAGCAGGAACATGACCAACAGAGCTGAGAAAGAGCAGTTCTTCCATGTTCTGGGCCGTCATGCTTTTGCGAGGTCTCGATGATGGAGCCAACTTCCTTGTGCCACTATTTCGTCTAATCGTAGATCACACCCAATCTTCAGATGTGGAGGAATAACAGGGAGCCAAACACCCAGACCTCCAGGCCTGCCTTGGTGTAGTATTTTTACTTCTTGGAGGGCACCATGGAATCTTCATGACTCAATCATCCATCATCCCTACTACTCTGGGGTATGCATAGATCATTCAGGAACTGCAGTGTCCATGTATACAATGCTCCTAATCTTGTCCCTGACAGATATTCACACCCTAATCATAATTGATGATGTCATTGTCTGATGTTTAAATAATTTAAATAATTAGATAAGTCAGTAATAGCTAACTGTCACAATGAAGAGGTGATATAGCATTTAATTGGCCGGGATAAATGTCCAGACTCCAGTCAGGAAGGATGTCATCATCATCTATTGAAACAATTAATCATAAAATGTGATGATATTGCATTTTGACATCCCAAGAGGGAGCTTTACAGGTCTCTTCTTGGAATAGAGGATAATTGGCTTACATATGTATACAAATATTTATATTGTATTGGGTCTTAACATGAATTGTCAATTTATATAATTTAATTATGTAATTAGAGGATCTTTGGCACCAATTCCTGGTGTCATGGATGATATAATCATTGTTTTATATAACTAAATAATCAAATAATGTGTTCATTTCACATCATCCACTTCCCTAAGGTGGCTCCATTCCAGACTCGTGAATATTTTTGTCATGATTAATTCAAATATTTTAATTACATAATTAATATTTAGATGGTATAAAATACTTGCCTCCCACATCGTGGTACCATAATTCCTTGAGCATTGATAGTCAAATGTCCTATTTTTATAATTAAATAATAACATCATCAGTTGATGTAATGGTTTGCCATACTCGACACAATTGTCTCTCCATTGACTCCCACAAGATTATGTGAAACTCCCCGGTTTATCCCATATTTAACCTTAGAGTTTAGTAGTAAAATGTGTAAATCCTGAAATGTCATTGTGCAAGCAGGGTTTTAGATGGTATCACATATTTAATGTTGGACAGCTTCCTCAAAAGAGATGGACTGCAATCCAATAATCCCTAAGTGTACTATAACACATGGATTATTATCATCCTGAAGGAAGTTAGCAATGGAAAACTCATCTTTTGATGAGTAAGTGTGAGTCTTATTATCTTTTAGTCCACAAGGTGGCATCAAATTTCAGGGATCACTGTTTATATAATGAAACATTTTAATAATTACATCTTAAAATATAAATGTCTTTGAATTTTTTTGTATCATCAATTCCTGGGCAGAAATACCAGGGATGATAATTGGAAAGTACTGCATACTTAACTTTCATGAGGTGGAACCAAACTCCAGTGATTGTCAAGGAAGTAATACTTAGATACGTAAATAATGCCTACCTGGGAGGAATGGCCAGACTCCAGTCATGAAGGACCACATATTCATCGATTTAAATAATAAAAATATAATGAAAAATGATTTTATAATGACATGGTGGTGCATACTTCATTCCCACATGGAGAAGTCAGACTGATCCCTATCTCGAATAATGATTTATTTTAACAATTAAATTGATAATTAATTAGTTGGCATTTTATATTAATTCTGACAAGATGACACCAAAGTCATAAAACTATGGCTGATGTAATGATCTATTTAAATAGCAAAATAATCAAGTAATGAGATGAGGTTACATCGTGAACGCCCAAAATCAGACTCCAAAAGGGACTTATGGACCGTAACATCATCTTTATTTTAAATACGCTAATTAAATGATGAATTATTATTTAATTTCCTAATTTTACAGTTAAATAAGTAAGTGTATATCAGATGATGTGATGGTCTGGCATGACTGAGGCCCATAAGGTGGCTCAAAACTACAGTGATCGCTGAATTCATAATGATAGATTTTTCATAATTAAATGAATAAAATTACACAAGTGGATTGATGGTGTTCTATAGGTGACTCCTAAAATATTGTTCAAAACTGAAGAGATCATTGAGATTTTAATCATATATTTGAACAAAACAATGAATGCTGAAAGAATTTCTCCTAATGCAACCCTGGAGAGATAACAAAACGATATCAACATTGACTTAAATAAATAAATAACGAAAACAAGAGACAATTAATAACAACAAGGTGGATCCAGACTCCACTCTTCCTTGGGTAGAAAAAGACAGATTTGAATAATGAAATAATCCGATAGTTATATCATCTGTCACACTTGAATCACACAGGTAGCACCAAAATTCAGGGTTCACAGATTATATAATGAAACAATGTAACAATTACAACTTTAAATATGTAAGTCATTGACCTTTTTTGTGTCATCAATTCCTGGGCAGAAATGCCAGACATGATAAAAATATGCTGTCTTTACGTATTTTTAAAATTCCATAAGTTAATAGTCCGATAACAATACTGTCTTGCCTGATGAACTGTTTAGGCTGACATCATCACCAGGGCCAGAATCTCTGTTGTGGTGCAGCAGGTCCTGAGATGATGGGCCCATACCTGGTGTAGCAGCAGTAGCTAACATGTTGATATTAGCTGAAAAGATGGCCGCAGCAGGGGCATCACCAGCAGAGCTGGGAGAGAGCAGTTGTTCCCTGTTCTGGGTCTTCTTCCTTTTGTGAGGTCTCAGTGATGGTGCCGAACTCTCGGTGCCACTACTTCTTCTCATCTTAGATCACAACCGATGGGGAGATGTGGAGGAAGAGCAGGGAGTCAAACACCCAGACCACCGTGCCTGCCTTGGTGAAGTCTTTGTACTTCTCAGAGGGCACCATGGGATCTTCTGGACTCAATCATCCAGCATCCCTAGTACTCTAGGTGGTGCATAGATCATCAAGAATCCGCTCTGTCCATGTCTACGACTTTCCTAACCTTGTCCCGGACAGATATTTGCACAGTAATCGTAATCGATGATGTCAATGTCTGCCGTTTAAATAATTAAATATGTCAGTAATAGTTAACTGTCACAATAAAGAGGTGATGTAGCAGTTAAGTGGCAGGGGAGAATGGCCAGACTCCTGTCATGAAGGATGTTATCATCGTCAATTGAAACAATTAATCGTAAAATGTGATGATATTACATATTAACTCCACAAGAGGGAGCTATACAGGATGCTTCGTGGAATAGAGGATTACTGATTTACAAGATTATACAAATATGTACATTATCTTGGGTATAAACACGAATAGTCAATTTAAACACTTTAATCATGTTATTAGATGATCTGTCACACTTGTCCCCACAAAGTGGCATCAAATTCCAGGTGTCATGGATGGTATCATCATTGCTTTATATAACTAAATAATCAAATAATGAGCTGATATAACACCATCCACTTCCCTAAGGTGGCTCCAAAACAGACTTGTGAACAATGATGTCATCGTTAATTTAAATAATTTAATTACATAATTAATATTTAGATGGTCTAAACTAATTCACTCCCACATTTTGGAACACTAATCCACTGATCATGGATAATCTAATGTCCTATTTTAATAATTAAATAATAACATAATCAGAGGATGACATGGTCTGCCATACTGGACACAAGTTTTCTCCAACTTGACTCCCACAAGTTTGTGTGAAACTCCCCAGTTCATGGCTTATTTATTCACAGAATTGAGTAGTAAAATGTGTATATGCTGAAATGTCATTGTGTATGCAGTTCTTTAGAACATATCACACATTTGATGTTGGACATCTGCCTCAAAAGAGATGAACTGCATTCCAATAATCCCTATGTCTACCATAACACATGGATTATCACCAACCTGATGGAAGTTACCAAAGGAAAACTCACCTTTTGATGAGTAATTGTGAGTCTTATTATCTTTTAATCCATAGTTTTACTTCTTAGAAGAGAGATCATTTATAAACAGAAGTCTTTGAACCTTTCATCCACAGACTGTGTTCTCTGATATTAGGTAATGTTGAATTGGGTAATCAGTAATAGTGCTAGGACAACTTCCAGAGATTTGGCTATGACTTGCTTATGGGAATCAAATGCTGCCATTAAAAGTTTTAGGAGATAGTTATCTTGGGAGATTGTGATGTCCTATGATAACACTTTATCAAAGCTGCTATCTGGTCCTTGGCCCATGATATCAGGATAGAGAATGCAAGCAGTGTTGTCAGGCAACCTTTATGATCCAACATTCTGTAACAATCTAGTGCACCTCCCACATGCTAAAATTTGCATACCCACCCATTGACTAACCTTACAGCCTCACTGATTTTCTCACAAAAACAAAAGAGGGATCTTTTTTTTTTTTTCTGAGTTGTACATATTTACCGGTCTCTCAAGCTACAACATCCCTCTAATGATATAAGGATGAAAACGAAAGCATCATTATGCCATTAAAGCACAATGTTGAGTATTTCAACCTATTTTCTATGCTTCAATTTTCTCCTTTCCAGAATGCAAACAATACCATTAATCGCCTCTACCATAATCCTTTCCTAAGTATTGAAAATAAATTAAATTTCTCTTCATTCTGGTATCTTTAGAGCAGCTTGATCTCATTGTTTCTCAGAGTTGTTTTATCTGCACTTGGCTGATGATTAAGGATTTTGAGTACTGTCTTATTGTCCTATGAATCACTTTAGATTCCACAAATGATAATTTTCTATTGAGTCCTGAATCCCAATTTCTAATATGGTTATTTAGAGTTATTTGGAGTTGGAGGTGTGTCATGTTATCAGCCCGACAGAGTTCATTAGATAAGATTCTCTGATCATGAGATTATTGAATTATTCAGTTTTTAAAATCGGTGTTGACTGTGTCCTTCATAGGTCAGCTCTATAGCAACCTCTCAGAAATTGATGATGCAAAATAATACAATTTTTTCAATTGTTTAATCATTCGGTCTTTAAAAATCTATTATTACATAATCAGTAATCACTGCATAACCCAGTGTCCCTCATTCTCTGGGCACTGCTTCTGGTACCAGTCTCCTGCTGTGTCAGTCACACAGGGGCCAAACACATAATGGCACACGATTAATTCCCAGGGAGGAATAACCAGACTGCTGTCATGAACGATAACATCTTCATTGATTTAAATAAATAGTATGTAATGAAATATAATTGAATAATAATATGGTGCTTCATAATTAAATCCGACATGGAGAAGTCAACCCTTCTCTTCATGGAATAATGATGTATTTAAAAATTTAAATTGATAATTAATTAGTTGGTGCTTAATATTAACTCTACAAGTTGGCGCCAAACTTGTAAAACTATGGCTGATATAATGATCTGTTTCAATATCAAAATAATTAAGTAATGAGATGATGTTACATCATCAACATCCAACATCTGACTCCAAAATAGACCCATGGTCCATAGCATCACCTTTATTTTAAATACGTTAATGAAATGATGAATTTTTATTTAATTTCCTAGTATTACAGTTAAATAAGTATGTGTAGTATTAGATGATGTGATGGTCTGGCATGATTGACTCCCATAACGAAGCTCAAAACTCCAGCGATCATTGAATAAATAATGACAGATTTTCATAAATATATGAATAAAAATTCAACAAGTGGATGGTGTTTTACACGTGACTCCTATGAGATTGCTCATGACTGAAGAGTTCATTGAGTATTTAATCACAGATTTCAACAAGAAAATGAATGAATAATGAGATAATATCTCATACTTCACCCCTAGAAGGATAACAAATGATATCACCATTGATATAAGTTATATAAATAATGAAATCACCGGAGACAATAGACCAGCATCTTCAACCAATGGTGCTGGCACAATTGGATGAGGGTGTGTAGAAGACTGCAGATAGACCCATGTGTGTCGCCATGAATAAAACTCAAGGTGAAATTGATAAAAGGCCTCAACATCAATCCAGCCACCTTGAACCTCTTAGAAGGGATAGTAGGAGGTACCCTTGAACAAATATTTATAGGAGACTGCTTCCTGAACATAACTCCAGGGGCACAGACACTGAGAACATCAATTAATAAAGGGTTCCACTCGAAACTTAGAAGCTTCTGTAATGCAAAGCATAGAGTGGAGATGGCCAAAGAGCAACACACACACTAGGAAAGATTTTCAACTATCCTATATCCGACAAAGGGCTGATCTCCAAAATATACAAAGAACAAAAGAAACTAGTCAACAAAACACCAAATAACGCTATTAAAATGGGGTACAGAACTGAAGAAAGAATTTTCAATAGAGGAAATCAAAAAGGCTGAAAGACACTTAAGAAAGTGCCCAACATCCTTAGCCATCAGTGAAAGGCAAATCAAAACAACTTTGAGATAACATTTTACTCCTGGAAGAATGGTTAAAGTTAGAAACACCAATGATGACTAATGCTGGACAGGATGTGGAGAAAGGGGAACACTCCTCCACTGCTGGTGGGAGTGCAAACTCGTACAGCAATTTTGGAGATCAGTATGGCAATTCCTCAGGAAAATGAGAATTAGTTTATCACAGGACCCAGCAATTCCCCTTTTAGGCATATACCCAAAATGATCCATAGCCATGCAACAAAGACATCTGTTCAACTATGTTCATAGAAGCACTATTTGTAATAGAAAGAACCTGGAAGCAACCTAGATGCCCCTCCATTGAAGAATGGATAATCAAGGTGTGTCACATCTACACAGTGTAACTGTATTCTGCAGAAAAAAAAATAATGGTATCTTGAAATTCGCAGGCAAGTTGATGGCACTTGAAGAAACCACCCTGAATGAGGTAACCCAGTCACAAAAAGAGGAAAATAGTATGTCCTCACTCATATATAGATTTTAGACCTAGAGCAAAGGATCACCAGACTGTAATTCACAGCACCAGAGGAACTAGGATACAAGGTGTATTCTAAAAGATTCATATAAAGTCCCTCACAGAAACGGGAAGGGACAAGTCGCCCAGAGCACAGGGGAAGTGGGGGCAGTGAATGGAGAGAGAAGTAGGAGAATGCAAGGGGGAGGAAAGGAAACACCTGCGATTAGGAAGATTGAGCCCTGTTAGGAATAGAAGAAAGGAAGTAGAGAGAGAAAAATAGATAGAGAGAGAGAGAGAGAGAGAGAGAGAGAGAGAATAAAAGAGAGAAAGAGAGAGAGAAAAAATATAAAAGAAGGAACCAATATTGGTTTGAAGATAAAATTGAACATAAAGAAAGGTCTACAGATCTACAAAAGTATCTCCAACTAACAATTTGAGCATCCGTGGGAAGGCTACCATAAATGCTCTTCCCGGTCAGTGAGATCAATAACGAAGTTATCCATGGAGCCCTCATCTAATACCTGTTGGAAACGGGAGCAAACACCCATACATAATCACTGAGTCGAACTAGATCCCATATGCATATGGAGAGGAAAAGACCAGGCTGCAGAAACAAATAGAAACAGCTTACTTGAATGGAGGAACTAACAGGCCCCCAGACTGACAGCTGGGAATCCAGCAAGGGACTGACTCAGGGCTCCCTGTATAACGGTCTCAGCCCGATGGACTGAGCAGTCTAAGGGACCTCAGACAGTGGAGCCATGATGTATCCCTGGTGCACAAAAGGATCTTGCGAACACATCCCCCATGAAGGGATAACTGCCTTAACCTAGAGACAGGAGAGAAGCCCTAGTCCCAACTTCACATGACCACTCAGATCTCCATGACCCCAACTGGATGGCATTCCCCAATATAGGGAAATGGGGTGGGGTGATTGGAGTGGAGGGTGGCTATGGTGCATGTGGGAGGGCAGAGAGTGTAAAGGTGAGAGAGGGATGGAGGGAGAGAGGGAGGGAGGGAGAGGGAAATAGGATCGACATGTAAAATAATAAGTTAAATAAATAAAACACAAAAACAAAAACAAGTGATCAGATGGTGGATGCTTTTGTATCTGCCCCACTCTGATGTCGATCCTATAATGGCAGATTTTAAAGGGCAGAGTTTGAACTGAGGTGAATTCAGTGGAGGGCTTGATTTCGGTACCCGGAGGTTGGGGAATGATATGATGCTACCTGAAACTCACTGCTATGGCTGAAACTTCACTTAACCCTCCTTCTCCACCTACTCCATAAACAGATGCTGGAGGTCTCCAGACTCGAATCTAAGGGGAACTTCTCCATCCACCCCTCTTGCTGAGTCCACTAAAACCTGAATCCCCCACTCCACATTGTCCCTTGCCAGCAGGAAGAAGCCAGACTCAGACCAATGTGCCCACAGACAGTGAGTGACTCAGGGTTGTTTAGGTGGAAGCCCTAATGGCATTGTGAAAATACAGAGCTCATTAAAACCATGACTATTGTTACTGATGTGCTGATGTGCAATCCAGATTTTCATATGGAGATTAATTCATCTGGGTATGTAAATTACAAGGGTAGATCAGATTCCTTACCAATCTGCATAACACTCGGTGGTATACCTCCAGATGGTTGTTTGCATGATAGCTATAGAACTTTCCTCACTGACACTCCTGAAAATGAGCATGTTACGGATAAGAGTCCAAAACAGTGGCCTATGTGGCAACTACAAATTGCTACTTTGGGGCACTATAATTTTAATGACACTATGATAATAAATCAGCCGCTGCCTTCTAGATTGCCATATTGCTTGGTAAAATACAAAACAAGTTTATGGGTAGAACATGAAGATCAGATGCCTAACTGGCTTAATTGTGGATTTCCTCACACTGGAACAAGGTTTTCTCCATTGGCTTCAGGAGAAATTATCTGGGAATTTTCTGTACCATCACCTGATCATGGATATTTTGGCTACCTTAAGGATCATTTTGCTCAATTTGGAGGATACACTCCTCAAAAAAATGAGCTCATAAGGAGATGGTATTCAGCAGAGTGGGTGTCACCTGTATGGTATTTTCAAAAACCGGATGGGACATATGGGACTCCTCAGACAGATCTGTTCAGGTTAGTTGCAGCAGCCAATGTTATAGAAAAAAACAAAACAAAAAAAAAAAAAAAACAAAAAAAACAAAAAACAAAGGCTGGCAAGTCCATAGCTTGTCTCTCTTACCCCTATGCATTAATGTTTGGACATAATATGTTCGTGCTTATCAAGAAAAAGGGGACTCATTTTTGTTGAGTGTCGATCCTGCATATTAACTAATTGTGTACAATAATGTAATGATAAACATTTTCAACTATATTGATTGTTAAAAGGCCTGCTTATTTGATGTTGCCAGTAGATTTGGGTAATGATACTTGGTATGATAATTTGGCTATAAAATGTTTAGTAAAATTAATGAATTGATTAGGCCAAAAAGATTTGTTGCCTCATTAATTGTAAGAATGACAGCACTGATAGCCATTTTGACTTCTTTTTCAGTTTCAACAACAGCATTACTAAAGGAAATGCAGACAGCTTCCTTTGTGAATGACATGCATATGAATGTCTCTTTTATTTTGTCAGAACAGAGATTATTAGATCTGAACTTAGAAACTAGATTAAATGCTTTAGAAGAGGCAATGATAGAAATGGGCCCAGACATACAAAATCTTAAGACAGAGTTAGCAACTAAATGCCATGCATAGTTTAAGTATATCTGGGTTACACCTCTTCCATACAACTCTTCCTCTAATTGGAACGAGACTAAGGCACATGTCTTGGGTGTATGGGAGGATACCAATTTAACCTATGATATCAAGGCATTGCAAGAGGAAATTACGGTTATGAGTCCGAGAAAGATAGATACTTGGGACATTTCAGGCCTAGCATCAACATTTTTAGAAAAATCTAAGATCCATGAATCCATTAAGCTTAACTCAGTATTTTGTTTTCCTAGTAATTGGAGCTGCCATTTTATTTATAGTGTGTTTGTCCTTTCCTAGTCTTTTCAGAATAGCACATCACTCCATCAACACCCTCCAGTGAGATTTCCAGCTGTTCTGCTTAAAAAATAAAAAAGGGGGAAACTTCCACACCAGGCCCAGTGGAGACAGTGTAGCAATGGCTAAGAGAAATCTCAATGGCTACCTGTCCAGATGTTCACACCACACCTGGTTATGCCTCCTGGGGAAAAGTGGTTCAGGGCCCTGCAGGTGATTGCCCTACTGACAGTCTGGAACAGGTGCTAGGTGTTTGTTGTGCTATGATAGCTTTAATGTTTTTGGTCATAGGTGCTTTGGATTATAGCTCCACTGTTAACTCAGAGAAGCCCAGAAAACACTTAGATATAGTTTCAGGGACAGAAAGAGATACAGACGAGCCCTCAGCTACAAATCCCAAGTCACCAGTGGAGACTTCAGGTGTCAGCCTAAGGCCTAATAAATTAACATACCTAAAGCTATAGGAATTTGCCCAAAAGATGACCCTGCCTAATTAGACAGCCCAAAGCAAAGCTGTTGTGGGGTTTACTACTGAGATTTTAGGGCCCCTAAATCAATAAAACAGTACAAGAGTTCTTATCAATGCTGTTAAAAGTTTACTGACCAGAGACAATAATTATTCTCTAAACTAAGTAAATCAAATCCTTGGTAACCTGACCACAAGCAGGCCAAAATAAACATGATATGTATTTACGATCTCATGCTCCAAAATAAATGCTGAAATTTCTATAGTATATCTATAAGTATTAAACTGTGGCCAAAGATCTGTTCCTTGAACTTTCTGCATAAAAACCTGTTGCTCTGAAGTAAAAATCGCAGCAGTTGCAAGCCTCCTCGAGTGTGTGTGTATCTGTCTGTCAAGCCGAAGCCACTCCTGACCTGTTCATCGAAGTCTTAGTCTCCCCAAAGCCCCCTTGCCCACTGAAAGGTCTGTAGCAAATGAATAAAAATTAAACAAGTGGATGGTGTTTTATATGTGAAGCCTAAAAGATTGCCCAATACTGAAGAGACTGTAAGTTCTTAATCATAGATTTCAACAATAAAATGAATGAAGAGATAATTTTTCATAATTCACCCCTGTAGAGATAACAAAATGATATCAACATTGATTTAAATAAATAAACAAATGAACATTGAAATCACAAAAGACAATTTACAACAAGAAGGTGGATCCAGACTCCACTCTTCCTGGAGTGGAAAAAGACAGATTTGAATAATGAAATAATCAGGAAGTAGTACATAGATAATTAAATAATGCCATGCGATTAACTCCAATAGAAGACTTTGGCCAAACCAAAGTCAAGAAGAAGAACGTCTTCATTGAATTAAATAATTAATATACAATGAAAAATTATTGAATAATGACATGGTCGTACATACATAAATCCCACATGGAGTAGTCAGACTTATGTCTTTCTGGAATAGTGATGTTTTTAAAAAAATAAATTGATAATAAATTAGTGGGCATTTTATATGAACACTGATGAGATGGCACCAAAGTCCTAAACCTATCGCTGATGTAAAGATCTCTTAATATAGCTAAATGATGAAGTAATGATATAATGTTACATCAACTCCCAAAATCTGACTCCAAAAGGGACTTATGGTCCATAACATTACCTGTATTTTAAATTCATTAATTAAGTGATGAATTATCATTTCATTCCCTAGTTTAAAAGTTAAAGAAGTAAGTGTAGTATTAGATGATGAGATGGTCTGGCACTATGTATTCCCCTAAGGAGGCTCAAAACTCCAGTGATCACTGAATACATAATGACAGATTTACATAATTAAATGAATAAACTTTAAACAAGTGGATGGTGTTTTATGTGTGAAGCCTAAATGATTGCTCAATACTGAAGGGTCATTGAGTTCTTAATAATAGACATGAACAAAAAAATGAATGAATGAAGAGATAATTTCTCATAACTAACCCAAAGAGAAATAACAAATCAATATCTACATTGATTTAAAGAAAGAAAGGAAGGAAGGAAGGAAGAAAGATATCAGAAGAGACAATTTAACACGAACAAGGTGGATCCAGACTGCACTCTTCCTGGAGTAGAAAAAGACAGATTTGTATAATGAAATAATCAGATAGTTAGATCGCCTGTCACACTAGAGTCACACAAGGTGGCACCAAACTTCAGGGATCACAGATTATGTAATGAAAGTATTTAATAATTACATCTTTAAATATGTAAGTCATTGACATTTTTTTTGTATGTTCAAATCCTGGGCAGACTTGACAGATATGGAAATGTATGGTGTCATCAAGGATTTTTACAATGACATCAGTTAATCTTCAGATAATCATACAGTCTTACATGATGGATTCTGTTGCCCTGACATCATCACCAGCACTTGAATCACTGTTGTGGTTCTGCAGGATAAGAGACAATGGGCCCATGACATGCATAGCAGTAGTAATCAAGATGTTGCTATCAGCTGAAAAGATGGCTGCAGCAGGGGCATCACCAGCATATCTGAGAGAGAGATTTTCTTCCGTGTTCTGGGTTGTCATCCATTTGCAAGGACTCGGTGATGGTGCCGACCTCCTCGTGCCAATACTTCTTCTCATGGTAGATCACAATCGATGAGAAGATGTGGAGGAAGAGCAGGTAGTCAACACCTAGACCACCATGCTGGCCTTGGTGAAGTCCTTGTACTTCTTGAATGGCCCCGAGCAATCTTCAGGACTCAGTCATCCAGCATCCTTTTTATTATGGGAGATGCATAGATCATCCAGAAAATGCTCTTCCCATGTCTACATCTTTCCTAACCTTATCCCTGACAGATATTTGCACACTAATCGTAATCGGTGATGGCATTGTCTGTCGTTTACATAATCTAAAGAATTAAATAAGTCAGTAATAGCTAACAGTCACAATAAATATGTGATGTAACATTTTACTGGCAGGGGAGCATAGCCAGACTCTAGATATGAAGGATGTCATCATCCTCAATTGAATCAATGTATAATAAAATGTGATGATATTGCACATTATCTCCACAAGAGGAAGCTTTACAGGTCTCTTCATGGAATGGAGGATTTTTGGTTTACGTAACTTCATACATATTTACATTATCTTGGGTATTAACACAGACTGTCAATTTAAATACTTTAATTATGTAATTAGATGATCTGTGGCACCAGATTCCAGTGTCATGGATGATATAATCATTGTTTTATATAGTTAAATAATCAAACAATGAGTTCATGTAACATCATCTACTTCCCTAAGGTGGCTCCAAACCAGGCTCTTGAACGATGCTGTCGTGATTAATTTAAATATTTTAACTACAAAATTGATATTTAGATGGTCCATAATAATTGCTTCCCACATCGTGGAATCCACTGATCATGGATTATCTAAAGTCCTATTTTAATAATCAAATAACAACATAATCAGATGATGAAATGGTCTGCTATACTCGACACAATTGACTCTCACTGACTCCTACATGATTGTGGGAGACTCCCAGGTTCATCCCTAATATAATCGGAGAGCAGAGTCGTAAAATGTTAAAATGCTGAAATGTCATTGTGTATGCAGGGTTTTTAGAAGATCCTATGTATTTCATGTTGGACGGCTGCCTCAAAAGAGATGGACTGCATTCCAATAATCCCTAAGTCTACTCTAACAAATGGATTATCACCATCCTGTAGGAAGTTAACAATGACAAACTCACCTTTTGATGAGTAATTGTGAGTCTTATTATCTTAGTTTCCATAGTATTAATTCTTAGGAGTGAAAGAAATCATAAACAGAAGAAATTGAATATTCTCTGATAATTAGGTAATCTAGAATTTGGTGACCAGTAAAAGCTGTAGCCAAACTTCCAGACATTTGGCTATGACTCGGTTAGGGGAATCAAACGCTGTAATTGAACGTTTTAGGAGATAGTTATCTTGGGAGAATGTAATGTCCCATGATAACACTTTCCTGAAGCCGCTCTCTGGTCCTTGGCCCATGATACCAGGATACAGAATGCAAGCAGGGTTGCAAGGCAACATTTATGATCCAACATTCTGTCACATTCTAGTGCCCCTCCCACATGCTGAAAGGAGCATACCTAAAGAAGAAATAACCCTACAGCCTCACTGAGTTTCACACAAAATCAAAGCAGGGCTCTTTATTTGGGTTCTACATATTTACCCATCTCTCAAGCTACAACATGCCTATAGTGACATAAGCATGACAACGAAAGCATCATAATGTCATGAATGGTGTTTTATGCGTGAAGCCTAAATGATTGCTCAATACTGAAGGGTCATTGAGTTCTTAATCATAGATATGAACAAAATATGAATGAATAAAGAGATAATTTCTTATAATTAACCCTTAGAGAGATAACAAATGGATATCAACATTGATTTAAAGAAAGAAAGAAAGAAAGAAAGAAGAAAGAAGGAAAGAAAGAAATGAATTATTCAGATAGTTAGATCGTCTGTTACACTTGAGTCACACAAGGTGGCACCAAAATTCAGGGATCTCAGATTTTGTAATGAAAGAATTTAATAATTACATCTTTAAATATGTAAGTCGTTGACCTTTTTTTGTATCTTCAAATCCTGGGAAGACTTGACATGTATGCTGTCATGGAAATGTATGCTGTCATCAAGGATTTTTCAAATGCCATAAGTTAATCGTCAGATAATAATACTGTCTTGCGTGATGAATTCTGTTGGCCTGACATCATCAGCAGCACCTGAATCTCTGTTGTGGTGCTGCAGGATCTGAGATAATGGTCCCATTCCTGGCTTAGAAGTAGTAACCAAGATGTTGCTATCAGCTGAAAAGATGGCTGCAGCTGGGGCATAACCAGCATATCTGAGAGAGAGTTCTTCCGTGTTCTGGGCCGTCATCCTTTTGACAGGTCTCGGGGATGGTGCTGACCTCCTAGTGCCACTCCTTCTTCTCATGGTAGATCACAACCGATGTGAAGATGTGGAGGAACAGCAGGTAGTCAACACACAGACCACCATGCCGGCCTTGGTGTAGTACTTGTACTTCTCGAATGGCCCCGAGCAACCTTCTGGACTTAATCATCCAGCATCCTTTTTACTATGGAGATGCATAGATCATTCAGAAAATGCTCTGCCCATGTATACATCTTTCCTAACCTTGTCCCAGACAGATATTTGCACACTAATCGTAATCGGTCTGTCGCTTACATAATTTAAAGAATTAAATTAGTCAGTAATAGCTAACTGTCACAATAAATAGGTGATGTAGCGTTTTACTGGCAGGGGAACATGGCCAGACTCCAGTCATGAACGATGTCATCATCTTCAATTGAATCAATGTATCCTAAAATGTGATGATATTGCACATTATCTCCACAAGAGGAAGCTTTACAGGTCTCTTCATGGAATGGAGGAATTTTGGTTTATATAACTTTATACATATTTACATTATCTTGGATATTAACACAGACTGTCAATTTAAATACTTTAATTATGTAATTAGATGATCTGTGGCACCAGATTCCAGGTGTCATGAATGATATAATCATTGTTTTATATAGTGAAATAATCAATTGACTCTCACTGACTGCTACATGATTGTGAGAAACTCCCAGGTTCATCGCTTATTTAATTGGAGAGCAGAGTCCTGAAATGTTTAAATGCTGAAATGTCATTTTGTATGCAAGGTTTTTAGAAGATCCTACATATTTCACATTGGACGGCTGCCTCAAAAGAGATGGACTGCAATCCAATGATCCCTAAATCTACTCTAACAAATGGATTATCACCATCCTGAAGGAAGTTATCAATGACATACTCACCTTTTGATGAATAATTGTGAGTCTTATTATCTTTGTTTCCATAGTATTGATTCTTAGCAGAGAGAGAATTCATAAACAGAAGGAATTGAATGTTCTCTGATCATTAGGTAATCTAGAATTTGGTGACCAGTAAAAGCTGTAGGCAAACTTCCAGACATTTGGCTATGACTTGGTTAGGGGAATCAAATTCTGTCATTGAAAGTTTTAGGATATTGTTATCTTGGGAGACTATAATGTCCCATGATAACACTTTCTCGAAGCTGCTCTCTGGTACTTGGCCCATGATACCAGGATACAGAATGCAAGCAGGGTTGCCAGGCAACATTTATGAACCAACATTCTGTCACATTCTAGTGCCTCTCCCGCATGCTAAAAGGAGTATACCCACTGGTGAACTAACCTTACTGCCTCACTGAGTTTCTCAGAAAAACAAAGCAGGTCTCTTTCTTTCGGGTTCTACATATGTACCTGTCTCTCAAGCTACAACATGCCTATAGTGATATAAGCATGAAAAGGAAAGCATCATAATGCCATTCAAGTACAATGATGAGTATTTTAAACCTTATTTCTATGCTTCAATTTTCTAATTCCTAGAATGGATACAATACAATTAATCGCCTCTACCATAAGCCTTTTCTCTTTTTTGAAAATAATATAATCCCTCTTCATTCTCTGCCCTTTAGAGGAGCTTGATCCCATGGTTTCTTGGCATTGTTTAGATTAGCATTGGTCCAGAACGCCTGGGGCCGGGAAATTAAAGTCATGCAAACAATTTGTTGAAGATTTTAGCCATCATGTATTTTTTTTTTTTTTTTTTTTTTTTTTTTTTTTTTTGTGGAGCACGGTTCTTACTAAGTTCACTACACCCAAGATAAATGACAAACAGGTCAGCCCTTCTGATATAATCTGCAACCCAAGAGAGAGAAAGAGAGAGAGGGAGAAAGACACAGAGACAGACAGATCTGACACAGAGAGAAAGACAGCATGAGGAGGGAGAAAGGGGGAGAAAAGAGATAATGGAAGCAAGAGAGACATCAACCCAAACTTCTGCACCTTCTGGTTTCACACTCAGTACCAAAGGCACCTCATATAAGACTGGGAAGAAACCTCCCCTATGACTTGTGGCTATGTTTGAAGCTCGGATTGGAAGACAATGGACTTTGAGGTAGAAAACCTGCATTTGATGGGCACCATCTTCTGTTACTGGAGTTTAGTGCCAGAGCCTGTTGTCTGGCTACACTAACAACCAGGCTCAGTCATTCATCATAAGTGAGCCAAGCGAGTTCTGTAAAGCTCCCTCTTGGAGAGTTAATGGGCAATATCTTCACATTTTATGATTAATTATTTATATTGATGATGATGACATCCTTCAGAACTGGAGTCTGTGCCATTCCTCCTTGCTAGTTAAATGCTGTGTCACCTATTTATTGTGACAGTTAGTTATTACCAACTTATTTGACACTTTGAATAATTTAAATAGTAATAGGAAACATCAAGTAAGGGCAGGAGGGCAATTAAAGTCTTCAATAGAAAGATAGGACCATAATTATATAATAGTACATGAGTAACATAAAACAGACGTTTACATTTCCCTGACAGGTCTTGGGGTAAAGGTGCCAGAAGATGAGGAAAAAAGGAAAGGCAGGACACAGAAAAGATAAAACCTCGGGAAGGGAGGTCTTGCTTAACATAAGTCTTACTCTAATTAAGCTTCTTATGATTAATAGCTTCCTGTTCCCTACTTTCAGGGGGAGATGGAAGATATTTGAGACTTTTAAGAATTCCATAGCAGTTATCTTTCAATTTGACCAGCTCATGAGAAGGCTACTCATGCATTGCATCATGAGGAGAACTCATTGCTTCTGGTGTACTTTACTGACTAAGCTTTTCTGACAGAAAACCCAGCTCCATGTGGTGGGAAGAGTTGTTTTCACAGGATATGCAGCAACCCCTCCACAAAGGCCCTGGATGTAGGCAATTGCATTCTTTCCTAAGCATCTTCATTATGTAAAAGGAGAGGTTCTATTTCATTCTCAATACCTGAGAGTCTAAGTCTAGTTCCTGAGGCTGATACTCAATCTGCTAAGCTCATTAATGGGTTTGAGAAGGAGCTATGTTCTTTCTTTATGAGTCAGGACCTATACAGAAGGCTTGGTTGCTCAGTCAACCCTGAACACAACAGTGTTTACTTTTATAAACTGTTGTCATTTTGCTCATCTTGCCCATATTGCCAAACTTTGTTTTTCTCTAGAAGGAAACTGAACCATCTGGCAGACCATGCCAGTAATACCCCCTTAAGCAGCTTGTGAAAGACCTGTTCTATGATATGAGGATTGGCCTAGGGGCTGTTTGTAAATCAGGAGTTTCTCCTTTGACATGGTACAGCCAAATTACTACAGAGAGATTTAGGGATACAAAGAGAGATAATTGTTGTGTAGCTTCACACTGAGTTTAGGTGAACTGAATTATTTGCTCTTTACTTAGTTGTCACAGGCACTTAAAATCAAGAAAGAGAAGCAGGAACCAGATGACAAACCAGATAGTTGCTCTTAATCCTGCTAGCAAGGTGGATGATGGCTCTATGAATGTTGGAGTTTTATCCCTGAAACTCATAGCAAATGCTTGGAAAATGCGTAGTAATGAAAAAGTAGTCTTCATAGAAATTTGAATAGTTGGAGAGAAAAGGAACTAGGAAGTTTGTATTTGTGAGCAATAGTTTTAGACAACACACGTTCAGTGAGCAGGTTAAAACCAAAAGAAAGCAAAAACTAACTGCATTATGCGAGATTCTCTGCATGAACAGGCATGGCAGGATGACTCTTTCCATCTATGTAGAGTGAATTCATTACAATGTCTCATAGGCTGTGATCCAGGTAGTCCAAAAATGGCTGTCCAACAGTGGGAATCTGAAGGCTATAGCAGTTATTTTGTTCACCAATGAGCATGTCTCAGCTGGTCATCACTGTACACCAAAAATCCAAAGAAGAAGACTCTAAATCTAGTAAACTAATATACTTGGTAGCCATAACAAGGGTAAGCAGCAACAGAAGGAGAGCCTCCTCCTTCAATACCCTTTATACAAGCAGGATACCACCAGATGATGTGACTCATATTAAGGTATATCTAATTCTTCATTATGTGTTTTGTTTTATTATTGTATTTCATTTTTGTTTACTGACAGCCTCCTCAGTTCTGATATTAAGCATGTGTACTGCCACCAAGTAGTTAAAGATGAATCTCATCCTCTAATCGCATATAAAGCTTCTCTGAGTGGCTTTGACAGTTCTGTAACACATTCTGCCTGCCTGTCTTGTCTGAAATCTATATGGGAATCCATTCCAACTCGTCATGAGTATAGAGAGCTCAAATACCTCCTATTGTCCCTAAAATATTATCTTTCCTAATATACAGTGTCTTGGCCTTGATGCTGAATGTCTCCTATCTAAAAACAATATATTTGGGCCAATACAGGCTTATATACACCCTTCAGGCAGGGCATATATGCAAGTATGGGGTTCCTTAAGGCAGATAAAACAAGCAGTTATGGAGCAGTTAGGAGGGGAAGCAATTCCTATTTGCTCTTTATACATATTAATAGAACACCTCTGCCATTGCCCCACTATTGGTTGACTAAAGTTTCAGGTATGAATGAAATGGAGAATTCAGTATTTGTAGTGAGATATTCACCTTGTCCTTGGCTGTGGCATAGGCCACGCCCACTGGTGGTGGAGACAGATCCGGACCTGACATGGGGGAACTAATTCTGAGGAGGATACTGGGAGAGCTCTCTTGCCTGTAGGACGGGGACCCTATCCTGGAACCAGTAAACTGCTGGTGTTCATCTGTCTGTGTTGTAAGTTGTTTCCCCCTGAATAAACATCTATTCATCCTATATTTTCCTCCTTATCCTTATTGTGCATCAATATTTTTTGTCATAAGCAGGATCTGTATTTTTTCTAGACCTGGATATCAAAAAGGCCACAGATGTGGCTCCCTTCCCCCACCATCCCAGAATGGGCAGGGTCACTTACCTGACCAGGTAGTCCCACCACAGTTTGTGGGACATTTGCCTCTGACTGACAACTTTATCTCCACAGCAGCCCTGAGAAAGTACTCACTGGTTCTCATCTTTTGCCAATCCCCAGCTTTGCATTTTCTGCTGGCACACACATGACGCATGTCCAGCTGATGTGTTTCTTGCAGCCCAGAGGGTCCAGTAAGTGACAACACCTATTAGCTATGGGGTCCCAGCAATCTGCACAAGTCTACTTTCACTCATGCATTTAACAAAATTTTGCTTATTGTTTACAAAAGTTTGTTTTAATTTATATGGGGTTGGTTATAAATGGTTAATGACAACAACCAATCTCTTTTTAAAGGTAAAAAGGGGATTATGGTATAGATATGAATACTTCATTTTGGAATGGATTTTCATTTATTGATACAATTTAAGGTCAATTTTGTAATATATATATATTTCTCTTGTTTAGGTATTGTGTTTATATAGCTCAGTAATAAATATATTGTATAATTTTGTGCAGATTATAGATAGTTAACTATAAGAGTCAAAACTTATAGTTAAGTTAGTTAGGATTTCTAGATATACAGACATGTATTTAAGGTAAATAGGTATTCTTCAAACCTTTCAAAGACCTACAGAATATGGCATTTAAATGGTTTAGGGTTTTTGTGACAGTGAGACATAAATGCTCCTGGCAGCACCACCTGAGTCAAAAAGAAAGATGGAAGATGGACATAGAAGAAACTTGTTATGGAGTTTGCTTTCAATATAGCAACTAGCCATTTGGACAAGATACTGCTCTTGTTGGACTGTTTGACTTTATACTGTATAAACTGGACATGCAGGACCCACAGAAAAGTGACTGCTGATTCAAGGTGGACATTACTACAGAGTTCCTGCTTCATGGAAGAGTCTGTCAGACAGTCTGCAGGACACAGAGAAAAGTGACTGACAAACTGCCAATACAAGAAGACAGTTTAAAGTTTCCTGCTTTGCTAAAAAGCCTGCTAGACACACTATGGCCAATGGGCTAAAGATGAAAGATTACAAAAGAATTTCAGGTGACCAGGCAGTGAGTTGCCTCTGTCATTTCTATAGTTTATATATTAACATTTGTGGTCTTTGATGGAGTTGAAGACAAATAGTTATGGTTATAGTTTTCCTTAGTTAGGTTTAAAGATAAGTTACATATAGGACTTTAGATTCACAAATATAGGATAGATGATAGAATAGTTTCTTTTATTCTTGCTAAATGTTAATCGACTAACTATTGTTAACTGTGATTCTTACTTGATAACTGTTGTGTTATATATTTTGCTATGTTTAGGTTAAAACTCTTCATGTTATTTTAGACAGAAAAGAGGAGATGATGGGAAATGTCATTCTGTATATGTTTCTCATACTGGTTAATGAATAAACACTGGTGTCCAATAGGAAAGCAAGATAGGTGGGACTAGGAGACAAGGAGGAAAGAGAAAGTAGTGAGGAGAGTCAAGATGGAGAGTGTGGAAAAAGCAGTATGCCGGCCGGCTCACCTGTAAGAGAAATACACAGATCAACAGAAATGGGTTAATACTTAAGACAGAGGTAGCCAATTAGAAACAAGTACCTGGCCTACAGAATTATATCTAATACAGTGTCTCATTGTGTTAAATGGGGCTGGCATGGCAGCAGGACAAGACCATGTGGTGGGCGTTAAAAAACATACTCCTTACACTTGCTCTACACACCATGGCCTATAGGTTGAAGATGGAACATTACAGAAGAATGTCAGATCTGACCAGGTGAGTTGTCCCTTTCAATTCTAGAGTTTATATATTATCCTTGTGTGTTCTTTGATGGAGTTGAAGACTGATAGTTAAGGTTATAGTTTTCCTTAGTTGGGATTAAAATTACATATAGGACTTTAGACTAACAAAGATAGGATAGATCATAGAATATTTTCTTTAAATCTTACTAAATGTTAATGAACTGAAAAAACTTCTATCTGTGATTCCTGTTATGAACCTTATTTTTATTACAAGAATATATCTAAAACAAAAATGGTTTAAAGGTTTTTTTGGTCTAATGCTAACAGCCCTAAGCTCAAAATATATTACTGAACTAAGGCCATTACATTCAGATGATCAGAAAATCAGATGTCTTTTAATGTAGATGATATACTGTTTTTTGGCCAAAGCTGTTAACAACTGAAACTAGTTAAAAGTTTACAATTATTAACACTAGAAATCAACATAAATTCAACAATCACCCAGTTCATAAGGGGTTTAAATATATAAAGGGCAGTTTATTTTTGATACCACAAAAATACTTTACAGGATATGTAATCGTTTTTAAAAACAGATTTAAATGTTTAAATTTATAAGATTAAAAGATATTTGTGCTTTTATTATATTGTTAATGTTTGTACTTAAATCAAAGGGCTAAAATTTAACATCACAGCCACAAGCTTTATGTACAATCAAAAAGTTGAGGTGCTCATTTTTTATGATACAAAACGCAATGCGTCCTTGTTTTTTGCTACATTTGGTAAGTATAAGCTATTTAGATAAATTGAGTCACAAAGATGTTTCATGTTTCCCTAAAAGGAGTTTGAAATTAAAATCAGTATTTTTTAAAGCTAAACCTGACAATACACAGTTCTTGTTTTATAAAAGCTGTTTTTAACTTATTATAAAATGTTAAGAAACACAAGTTACTAGCCATCCTTATATATTAACTGTTGGCTATAATCAAACTAAGTATGAATGATTAATAACTGGGATAAACCTCACTCTGTCTCACATACATGTTCTAAAAGTTTAAGCTTAAACAAGTAACTGACACAAAGTTGTCTATTTAGATATACCTAGACAGACTTCTAATACTACAGGAATCTGAATAAAGCATCCAAATGTTAACTAAAAAGCTGTAATAATATCAGACAAAGAATCACAGATCCTTTCAATGACCCTAGGCCTCTAAAGAAGATTAGGGCAGCATAGATTGTTATGACACTGACCAGGGTGCAAGATGTACAAATACAATGTCTACTGCCAGGTAGGACCCAGCTTAGACATTGTAGAGGCTGCAGGGTACTGAAAAATTGTTTGCACCTTTGCCTAGACAAAATAAGATCAGAGATTTCCATGTCCCTCTTCCACAGAGAAAAGACAAACAAAGAAAAAAAAACCTCTCACATTATGTCCTTGGTGAAGAACTTCTGCCCTCAGTGCTATAGATAATTTTTTATGGCTAGGAGTGTATTGACTGGTCCCTGTCATTTAATTAAATATATCCTTCTCTGGTCTGACCGTATTGATAGCTGGCATAACCATAACTTTGTGAGCTTGGCAGTGTCAGGCAGCCTTAATATGGCTCCTAAATAAGGATCTAAAAATAGAAAGATATAAAAGTTGTTTTTGAACATTTATTTATTAATTTTGCATACAGTGTTCTGCCTGAATATATGTCTCAAAGGCATAAGTACATTCCTGCTGTATTACACATACTCAACATCTACTTTTTCTACAATATGGGTTTTAGCATAGATTGGTAATGGTAATATATCTAAAACTTTTATGTCCTTTTATATAACACAGTTTACATTGGCTTCAGAGGATCAAATGTCATAAAGCTTGGATCAACTTCTTACAGGTCAAAAGGACTGCAGATTGTAAGGAGTAAGGTTTTTCCTCCCACCGCTGGTCTTGTCCCACCTGCATGTCAGCCCCAATTATCACACGAAGACTCTGAATTAGATAAAATTCTGTTAGTCAGTTACTTCTTTCTTATCGGCTAGCTCTGTCTTAATTATTAACCCATTTCTATGTGTTTCCACATGGTCTCCTTACCGGGGAGTGGGGCAGGCTTCTGGTCTCCCAGGTTTCTCCATCTTGACTCCTCTTTACTGCTTCCTCTTTCCTCCTTGTCTCCTAGTCCCTCCTATCTTCCTTTTCTATTGGTCAACAGTGCTTTATTTATTAACTAGTATGAGAAACATATAGAGTATGACATCTCCCAACAGCAGATAAGTACAGCTAACCTGAGGATTGAATTTTCTCCCTGGTCTTCCTGTCCTTCTTGATCACTAAAGGTAAGGAACTAAGCATTCCAATTAAATATATACATTTTAACTTCTGTTCCCTCTTTGAACATTTGGCAGCCTATTTGTGCTTCTGGCAGATGAGCATCAGTTGCTAACTACAGCCTACTCCTGAATATTGTTCTTCCTGGACTTATGGTGAACCAGTCCTACTGATGTGAATCTTCAACAGGTTCTACAAACTAATGCCTTCGATAAATGTTCCATTTTCTGAATTCCCATTCTTTCTGATGGTATTGTCTAGCATTTTCGCATATTTGCATCTCAAAAACACTGCAAACGTAAGAAGGAAGTAATTTAGGCATATCCCTGACACATCAGTGTTTTGATTTTCAAATAGCTGTCACCTGGAGTTCTATAGCCTATAAAGCCTCCTTAGGCAGCTTGTTACTATTATGACTATGGGTTTCCTCAACCTCCAAGGAAGTGACTCCTGACTGCAAAAGCAAAAGGTTTTTATTCTTAAAAATCAAGCCACCTGGGACCTCACTCTCTCAGAAAAGTATTGTAGTGGCTTAAAATTTTGAAGGGTTTTTAGCAGTGTAACAGAAAGGGAAAATTGAGACCACTAGTCTCATTTCACAAGGTTTCCAAGATACAGGCAATTCATAGAGTACAAAGTTTATTTACAACGTCATCATGGATCTAAGTTAATAGTATCTGTCACTTGTTTATGTAACATTGATAAGCACACCCGAAAGGTTGGATGTTTTTCTTTGTTTTTACTTCTCCTGAGAACAGGATATGGGCTCTGTACACTGTAGTCAGGAATTTATCTACTGGCAGAAATTCTTGTTCTCTTTATTTTTTCCTTATTGCCATAAGTCCTAATTTTATACCTTTTAGTTATTATTTTTCCATCACATTCCCTCTTTCCTATTGACATTAGAGGCCCAATTTTTGGGCCTCCAATAGGTAAAAGAATTCTGATTTTTTTTTTTTTTTTTTTTTTTTTTTGGTGTACAGGTTAGTCACCTAGCCCGCTATGTATAGGAGTTTTCTTTTGATATAGCATCTCAACAAGGAAAAAGGTGAAAAGTATTCTTTCATGTACTACTACCTGCTTACTTTTGTAGTGTGTTTTCGTGGGCCCAAGAAGGGTAAAATGCTAGAAAAACCAAAAAAAAAAAAAAAAAAAAAAAGGAGGGGGGATTTAGGAAATGGAAAATTATCAGAGGCATTAGTTTATACACCCTGTTGAAGACTCACATTGGCTGTACTGGTTCAAGTTGTGCTTGTAGGCAGTCCTTTTGACCAGTAAGAAGTGGATCCCAGCTTTACAACATTTGATCCTCTGAAACCTATATAAACTGTGTTGTATAAAATAACATAAATGTTTTAGATATATTATCATCACCAATCTGTACTTAAATCTGTATTGTAGAAAAAGTAGATACTGGGCGTAGTGAGATAGTCCTTCTGTGGCACTGACCTCACCAATTGGGGGGTGGAGCCATGGGCGGAGTGACCTGTGGAAGGAGGTCAGAGGGAGAGCCAGGAAAAGCTCTATTGCTAGTGTGACTCAGACAGGAGAGGATCGGGTTGAATTTCCTGGTGTTCATCTGTCTAGGTTGTAAGTTATTTCTCCCTGAATAAACATCTATTCGGCCTATTTGTTTATCCTGATCCTTATTTAACTGCATTAATTGGGTATCTGTAAAACAGCAGGAATGTACTTATGCCTTTGAGTCCTAGCAAAAATGACAGATTTGGGATAGAAGCTTGTACATTTTTCTTCTGTCATGAGAGATCCATGTATAGATTGGTCAGAAGTACCTTAGTCCTGATGAAATGTCCTTCACATTTACACATAGATGACAACCAAAATAAATATAAAACCTTGAGCTTGTGACAAAACAGCTGGGAGTCACTCCTGAATAGCTTTTCAGAACTTAATTAAAAGTTAAGCTCTGAATTTTTACATTGTAAATTATTGTTATATCTTTAAGACTTATATGTCTTGAGCTAGAGATATGGCTCAGAGATTAAGAGTACTGGCTGCTCTTCTAGATGTCCTGAGTTCAATTCCCAACAATTACATTGTGGCTCAAAAACATCTATAATGAGATCTGATACCCTCTTTGGACCTGCAGATATATGCAGAAAGAACACTGTATGCATAATTAACAAATAATTGTTCTAAAAGGAGTTTTATGTATTTATATTTTTGATCCTTATTTAGGAGCCATATTAAGGCCACCTAATATTGTCAATCTCACAAAGTTTTGATTAGCCATGCCATCAGTCGTATCAGAGATCTGAGAAGGATAAATTTTATGTAACTTTTGAATGTATTAAATAAAACGGCAGGGACCATTCCTTATAGTCCTACCATAACCAATTGTCTATGGCATTGAGGGGAGTTTTTCACCAAGTACATAATGTGAGAGATTTTGGTTTGCTTATTTTTTTGTTACTTGTTTGTTGTTTTTCTCTGTGTAACTAGGACTTGGAAAAGTCTGACCTTATTTCGTCTAGGCAAAGGTGACACAGACAATTTTCCAGTACCCTACAACACAGTCTGAGCTGGGTCCTATCTAGCATCAGGCATTGTGTTTGAGCATCTTGCTACCCAGTCCATGTCATGACAATTCATGCTGCCCCACAATGTTCTTTAGAGACCTTGGGTCATTGTTAGGTTCTGTAATCTTTGTTTGATGTTATTACAGCTTTTTAGTTAACATTTAAATGCCTTATTCTAAAGATCTCTGTAGTATTAGAAGTCTTTCTCGGTAGATCTTAATAGATGACTTGGATGTAAGTTACTTGCTTTAAGCTTACACTTTTACAACATGTATAGGAGACATAGTGAGGTTTATTCCTGTTATTAATCATTAATACTTAGTTTGACTATAACCAACAGTTAATCTATAAGGATTGCCTGTAACTTGTGTTTCTTAAACTTTTATAATAGGTTACCAGCTTTTATAAAACTAGAACTTTGCATTGTCACATTTAGCTTTAAAAATACTGATTTTAATTTCAAACTCCTTTAAGGAAACATAAAACAGCTATGTGACTCAGTTTATCTAAATAACTAACGCTTACAAAATTTAGCAAAAACAAGGATGGATTGTCTTCTGTGTTATAAAAAATGAACATCTCCACTGTTGGTTAGTACATACAGTGTATGGCTGTGATCTTAAATTTCAGACCTTTGATTTAAGTAATACATTAACAATGTAAAAAATGCACTCATATTATGTAACCTTCTGAATTTAAACATTTAAAAACTGTTTTATACAACAATTCAACTTCCTGTAATTTCTTTTTGTGATGTCTAATTTAAGCACACTTTATGCCTTTAAATCTATTGTTACCTTGGTGCATATTAATTTATGTTAATTTCCAGTGTTAATAATTGTAACTTTTTAACTAGTTTCAATTTTTAACCGCTTTAGACATAGAACAGTATTAATGCCATCTACATTAAAAAGACATCTGATTTTCTGATAATCTGAATTTAATGACCAGCACTCAGAGGTAAATTTTGAGCTGAGGGCTCTTAGCATTAGACAACAAAAACATTTAAACCATTTTTGTTTTAGCTATATTCTTGTAATAAAACAGGTTTCCAACAGGAAACACAGATAGACCTTTTTAGCAAGTACATATATTTTTCCTGAGAAAAATAAACGGAAATTTTAAACAATTAACCTAGTATGGTCAAAATTTTTAACTCATATTACTAATCTTAAATTTATATTTGTAGATTGAGAGCCCACAGCAAACAGTTTTCATCTTGTTCTTACTTTTTTATGACTTTTCTTTGAACCTCTATATCTTTTTACATTACCTGTAGTCTCTTTCTCTGATTTTCTCAGACATCCCTAGCATAGAAAAATCTCTCCTTTTCTCTTTTTCTTTTTTCTTTTTTCTGATCAGTGACTTTTACTCAGAGGTTCATGCCTGAAGTGAACATCGTATTTATTTAATTCCTGACTGTACGTTCTTACAATGGTGCTTTCCCCTGAGCCTTTCTGCAACTTCTGCTCTCTTAACTGTTGGGTCCTCATTCGGATTATGTGGGGTACACCAGATATCCTTTTATGTTATCTTTCATTATTATCATTTTATTTTTATCTCTTTTTGACTCATGGATCTGGCCAAGCCTTTTTTCCTGTTCTAAGTTTTATTGCCCAGAGAAGTGGAATCATACTCATAACACCTGAAGTTCCTTTTGATGTTCTCTGTGCAGCTTTGATGAGTTGCATTGACCTATAAATAAATCTACAGGCCTTTTGACCTGTCTACTAGACCACTGTTATCTTATTTTGACTTCTTGGCTTCAGACTCTTTGTAACAACTCTGCACATACCCATCTCATTTATTTACCATATATTTTATTAGTTGTATTTTTAAGTTGACATAAAAAATCTTTACCAAAGTTAATTTCCCCAACACCCCCTTATCCTCCACCTCCCCACCCTCACCCCCACCCCTGACCCTACAATCACAGTCACTGCCAACTAAGGAGAGGAGGGATGGGCCAGGGACAACTTCGGTCATTTGCTGCTAGGGATTCAGAATTCCTCTCCTCTCTGACTGCCCAAAAGCTGGCCAAATGCACCTAGCCCATCAACAAACCAGCATGGCTCCTGGATGAGCATGGCTTAGGACTTCTGTACCAGGAAGAGCCTGGTGCTATTTACCCTGGTGTTCTGCATTACCAGCAGCCTGTACGTTCTTGGCCTCAGTGATTTTTCTGTTTGTTTTTGCTTTGTTTTTGTAATATTCTAATTTATTTTTTATTTCACATGCCTATCCCAGTTCCCTCTCCCTCCCTCCATTCCTCATGCTGCCCCCACTCATGAACCCTGACCATCCTCCCGTCCATCCCCCCACCCCAATTCCACATGAATGGCAATGCCATCCTGGTGGGGTCATGTATATCTGTCAAGTCAATTGAAGTAGGGGCTAGGACTTCTCCCCTATTTCTAGGATAAGGTAGTCTCTCCATGTGTCTGCAAGTTCCTTTTTTGCACACAATACATCCTGGATCCACTCTCTGAGGTCCCCAAGAATGCTCAGTCCTTCTGGCTGAGACTCATATTCAGAGACACCTGAGTCAGTCCCATTCTGGATGCCAAGCTATCAGTCTAGAGGCCCGTTATCTACTCCTTGTTCAGGTCAGCTGTCTGTATGTTTCTACAACCTGGTCTTTTCCTCTCACTTTGCATCTAGATTCTAGTTCGACTCAGTGTTTAGGTATGGGTGTTTGCTTCTGTTTCCAACAGTACTAGAGGAGCGTTCCCTGATGGTGAATAAGGTAGTTGTTGATCTCAGTACCCATGAAGGGAATTTATGGTAGGTTTTCCATGGTTGCTCAAATTGTTATTTGGAAACAGGTTTGTAGGTCTCTGAACCATTCTTTTGATTAAGTTTTCTCTTTACACCACTAATGGCTCCCTCTTTTATGCTGTTTCTCTCTCTCCCCCTCTCTCTCTCTCACTCTCATTCTCTCTCTCTTCTGTCTTCTATTCCTACCCTGACTCAATTTTCATAGGATCACCTGCTTTCCTCCTCCCATTCTCTTTCTCCTAATTCTCTCTACATTCTGTGACCTCCCAACCTCCCGTGTGCTCTGGGGGACTTCTCCTTTCAACCTTCTGTGAGGGACTTTATATGAATCTCTTAGAATACACCTTGTATCCCACTTTCACTGGTGGTGTTAATTATAGGCTGGTGATCCATTGCTCTAGCTCTAGGATCCATATATCCTCATTCAGAATGGTTACTTCAAGAGCCATCCATTTGCCTGTGAATTTCAAGATTCCATTATTTTTTCTCTGCAGAGTAGTATTCCATTGTGAAGATGTGCCACATCTTCTTTATCCATTCTTCAATTGAGAGGTATCTAGGTTGCTTCCAGGTTCTTGCTATTACAAAAGATGCTGCTATCAACATCGCTGAGCAGATGTCTTTGTTGCATGGATGTGGATCATTTGGGAATATGTCTAAGAAGGGGATGGTAAACTAATTCCCATTTTCCTGAGGAACTACTATACTGATCTCCAAAATGGGTGTATGAGTTTGCACTCCCACCAGCAGTAGAGGAGTGTTCCCATTTCTCCATGCCTTCTCTGGTATAAGTTGTCATGGTGTTTCTAATATTAGCCATTGTGGCAGGAATAAGATGGTATCACAAAGTTGTTTTGATTTGCATTTCCCTGATAGCTAAGGATGTTGAACACTTTCTTAAGTGTTTTTAAGGTTTTTTTGATTTCATCAATTGGGAATTCTTTCTTCAGTTCTGTACCACATTTTTTAATAGGGTAGTTTCGTGTTTTGTTGATTAGTGTATTGAGTTCTTTGTATATTTTGGAATCAGCCCTTTGTCTGATATAGTATGGGTGAAAATCTTTTCCAAGTCTGTAGGCTGCCATTTGGTCTTTTCATTGTGTCCTTTTCCTTACAGAAGTCTCTAAGTTTGAAGATGTCCCATTCTTTAATTGTGGCTCTCAATGTCTGTGCTCCTGGAGTTATGTTCAGGAACCGGTCTCCTATACTAATTTGTTCAAGGGTACCTCCTACTTTCTCTTCTAAGAGGTTCTGTGTGGCTGCATTGATGTTGCGGGTCTTTGATCCCTTTGGACTTGAGTTTTGTTTATGGTGACAGACTTGGGTCTATGTTCAGTCTTAGAAACACCATCATTCAATTGTGCCAAAACCATCTCTTGAAGATGCTTTCCTCATTCCATTATATACTTTTAGCTGTTTCGTCGAAAATCAGGTGCTAATACGAGTGTGGGTTTATATCAGAATTTTTAATTCTATTCTACTGGTCTACCTTTATGTTTGATTTCTTTTTTGTGGCAATTCCAGGCTGTTTTCAGGATTATAGCTGTGTATTAGAGCTTACACTCAGGGATGGTGATGTCTCCTGAAGTTCTTATATTGAGCAGGGCTGCTTTGGCTATCCTGGGTCTTTTGTTTTTCCATATAAAGTTCGTTATTATACTTTCAAGAATTGTGATGGGATTTTAATGGAGATTGCATTGAATCTCTAGATTGCTTTTGACAAGATTGCCATTTTTACCATATTAACCTAGATATCCAGTAACCTGGGAGATGTTTCCATTTTCTGGTATCTTCATTAATTTCTTTGTTTAGAACCACAAAGTTTTATTATGTAGGACTTTCACTTGTTTGGTAAGTGATACTCCATGATACTTTATGTTGTTTAAGGCTATTAAAAAGGGTTATGCTTCTCTTATTTCTTTCTCAGTCTATTTGTCATTTGAATAAAGTAGGAATACTGATTTTTTTTTGAGATTACATGTAACTTGATACTTTGGTAAATGTATGTATCAGCAGTAGGAGTTGGCTGGTATAGTTTATTGGGTCGTTTATGTAAACTATCTTGTCATATGCAAATAGAGACAGTTTGATATCTTCATTCCCATTTGAATCCCCTTGATCTGCTTTTGTAGCCAGACTCTAGAAAGGGAAATTTTGACTCTTGGTTTCCAGGATGCATTCAAGGGAAGTGGATGTGTGAGGTGAAAGCTGATTATACATTGGAAGTCCTGCCATTTGAATCCCCTTTTTGTTTGACAAACAGGAATTGCAAATTAGAGGTGCTTGATTTTCAGGATGCCCATCATAACTTGTGGAATGTGTGGGTTGGAACAGAGGATGGTGTCTGCTCTCCACATGTCGTCAGAGAGACCCACCAGTGGTGCATCATCCCGAAAGACAGGGAAAAGAGGTTGTGACTGTGATGATGATCCTTTCCCTCCATTCCAGACATCTCTGTGAATACCTGGAATGTTTCCACTGCTGGGCCCAGCACAGAAAATATGTGCTGCTGATGATCTGTGAAAAGCTGGAGTTTAGGGCCCGCCCTGTCTATAACCCCCTAGAGCTGCTGGAGGTATTTGTGCCATGCAGTATAAGGGAACAGGAAGTGAATGCTCGCTGGGACCTGAGGACCCTTGCAAAGTTTGCCCCTGGCCTGGGCCAGATGAAAAACCTTCAGAAAATCCTTCTTCATGAAGTCTTCACACCCTTGTGTTGGTTGTGGAACCAAGAGATGAAACGACAGTGTTTTCGACAGATCGTTTCTCAGTTCTCCCAACTCAAAAAGCTCCAGCATCTCTGTTTGAATCATGTCTTCCTCCTGAATGCAAGACTGCACCATGTGCTCAGGTAAGGAAGGATAGAGAGCTTGTTTCACAGGCCAGAGAACAGCCTTTCCATGTTACATGAAACATCAGTGTACACCTGGGGCTTGCCAGCCACTGGTGAATACACACGGATATGACCTCTGAATGATTGCTCTAGTAGTCTTTCTGCTATTCTTGCCACCATCACCGAGAATCGGTCTTTGAAACCTGACCTACAGAGGGGAGGGTGTTTTAAGCCACATGTTGCCCCATGTCAGCACTGTCCTCAGAACTGTATGAACAGTTTACATCGCTCTCTGATTTTCCAAGGGACAGGGGCTCTCTGAGCACAGGTAGTGTCTAAGTCAATGGAAAATAACTGAGAGTGAAGTGATTAGGGTGGGTCACAGGGAAGACCTCTCAGTAGTACAGAGGCTGTGCTAGGAGGTGGGACTCATGAGGACCAATGTTAGCACACACAGGTAAGTCTCTGAGTTGCCACCAGGTCTTCTTTCCTGGCTTCCTGCTGGCCCCATTTGTTATCTGATGAGGCTTTGAGTTTGACAGCACAGAGGGACCAGGGTTGGGGACCTAATCAGTCACATGATTTTACCTGTGCTGTTACTTCTCCATCTGAGAGCATTCTGGAATTGGCCTCCACCAAGATCTCAGAACGACATTAGGAAACACTAACCTCTGCTCACTTGAAATTGGTGCCCTTACTCTACCACTATTAAACTTCCTGAGATAATCTGCCTTGTCTTTCTGTAGGAACTTGGAAAGTCCCTTAGAGACCCTAGCAATCACTCGCTGCTCACTATCAGAATCAGACATGAGTTACCTGTCCCAGTGTCCAAGCGTCCATCGACTCACACATCTGGACCTGAGTGATGTCACCTTTTTAAATTTAAGTCATCCACTTCTGGGAAGACGGCTAGAGAGATTGACAGCTACCCTGCAGACATTAAAATTGAAGGGTTGTTTGCTCATGGACTTCCAAATGGATGTCATGCTCCCTGCCCTGAGCCAGTGTTCCCAGCTGGTGGAGGTGAATTTGATGAAGAACTTCCTGTCTTTGACCAGCCTTAAGAAGCTGCTTCAGCACACTGCCCACCTGACACAGTTCACCTTGGAGATGTATCCTCCCCTTGGTGAAGTGTATGATGACTTTGGTGATGTCCTGCCACACAGATTTGTCCAATGTTGTTCTGAGCTCTTGGACACTCTTATAGCAATAAGACAGCCAAAGGAGGTCTACTTTGTGAGTAAGAAGTGTCTAGATTGCAGGCGATTCTGTGTCTATGACCAGGAGGCCTCCCTATGTTCATGTTGGGAATAAAGGATGAGAGATTACTACTGGCCTGAGAAAGGAAAGCAAGGACTCCAGTGACTCTTTAGAGAGACACAGAGCTTGTCTGTTCAAGGTGTTTTGGATATACTTGGAGACAATGTTATCCCAAGGAATCAGAGGAGAGAGAGAGAGAAGCTTTGACATGGACAATCAGGGCCTGCTCATCTGCTCAGGGCCAACTGTGAAGACCCAACCTCAGATAGGAAAAGAGATTTGAGAACACTGTGGACTGACTCCACCACAGTCAGTGTGTGAGAGTTCAGATACACAGGGGAGTGGATAAGGATAGAGCATAGTACAAAGAGCACCATGGACTGGATGAAATGTGTTCCATGCCTCTGCCTCCACCTTTGCTTTGCCTGACTTACATAAAGATTTGTAATGTGTGCACATATATTTCCTTCTTTAAGAGTAACATTGACTGTACAGTGAACTGTAGTTGATAGTACGGTCCTCTCCCTTTTCAACTGAGATCTGTCTTTCTGTGGTTATGAGAGGCATTTATGTTGGATATTACTTGCCCCACCAACACTCCTTAACGTTACAGTTTCCAATAAGCTCAATAAAAAATGCCTTCTTTCTCAGCCCCTTTGTTGTCCGAATAAAGTAGGGCTACTGATCTTTTTTGAGAATATTTTGTTTGCTAGTTTGCTGAAGGTGTTTATCAGCTGTTTCCTTGTAGAGGATTTTTTTTTGGGGGGTGGAGGTTTGCTTTTGTAAATTGTCATATCATCTGCAAATAGAGAATGTTTGACTTCTTCATTTCCATTTCTTTGTCTCCATGATCTACCTTTGTTTTCTTATTGCTTTAGCTACTACTTCAAGTACAATATTGGAGATATGGAGAGAGATGACAGCCTTGTTTTGTTACTGATTTTAGAGGAATCCCTTAAACGTCTCTCTATTCAATTTTTTATTTTCTGTTGGTTTGCTGAATAGTGCTCTTATTATGTTTAGGTATGTTCCTATTACCCCTGATCTCCCCAAGGCCTTTATCATGAAAGAGTGTTGATTTTTGCTGAAGACCTTTTGAGAATCTAAGGACATTATCATGTTGTTTTCTTTTTCTGTTTATTTATAAGGTGGATCACCTTGATAGATTTTCGGATGTTAAACCATCCCTGCATGCCAGTGATGAAGCCTATTTGGTCATGGTGGGTGATTTCTGTGATGTATGCTTGGATTCAGTTTGCCATTATTTTATACAGCATTATTGCATTAATATTCATGAGGGATATTGGTCTGTAATATTTATTGTCTTTTTGTGGCCTGGATACCAAGGTGATTGTTGCCTCCAGAAAAGAGTTTCGTAATGAACATTCTGTTACTATTGTGTGGAACAATTTGAGGAGTATGGGAATTAGCTCTTCCTTGAATTTCCAGTAGAATTCTGCACTGAAACCATCTGGCCCTGGTCTATTCTCTCTCTCTCTCTCTCTCTCTCTCTCTCTCTCTCTCTCTCTCTCTCTCTCTCTCTGTGTGTGTGTGTGTGTCTCTGTGTGTGTGTGTGTGTGTGTGTGTGTGTGTGTGTTTGTGTGTGAGTATTTGTGTTGGAAGGCTTTTGATGACTGCTTCTATTTTGTTAGGAGTTTATATGTCTATTTAAGTTGTCTGTCTCTTCTTGATTTAATTTTGGTGATAGTTATCCAGAAATTTGTTAATTTCCTTTGAATTCTCAAATTTTGTGTAGTACAGGTTTTTAAAGTATGACATGAATATTGTCTGGAGCTCACAGAGCTCACACCTTTAATCCCAGCCCTAGAGTGGTATAAAAGTTAATAGCAGGGGATTGAGTATTCATTCTCAGAATTCTCCTGCTTCTCCAAGGAGAGGAAGGTGTCTGAAACTTGGTGAGAGATTGAGGAGATAGGATCAGCGCTTTCTTCCTGACATAAAGGTAAGAGGCAGTGGCGAGGCCTTCTCTGGGTCTGCTATGTATCTTGCTACACTTAGCATTATTGGCAGCACATGGGAGTTAGAGGCACTCAGATCTCTGTGAGGTGTAGGGTAGCATAGCATGGTCTTAGAGCTAGTACCAGGAATGTAGGGTGTTACCACTGAGAAAAACTGTCTCAGAAAATGCAGTTGATTTTGTAATTTTCAATAGGATCTAACTCTGTCCTGAAATTCTCTGTCCTGAAAGTAGATGTAATCAACATGAACATGTCTTGTTCCGTTATTCTTCCACTAAGCTAGGAAGCTTACTGAAACTCTGATTAGATTCCACTGGTCATGGCAATGATTTCATAAAATGGAAAGATGATTAAAAACTTAGAGAATGGGATTTTACTGTTACCATAGACTCAGTTCAATCTGGTTCCTGATGGGAGATCCAGTCAAACTGGTCAAATACTAGCTATACCACTACACTCAGGAAGGAGGATTCATGAGATTTCCATGTCATCTCAGAATGAATAAAGGGTTTAGATAGGGCTGAGCTTCATTGATCCAATGGATAACGAAATCTTACAAATATCTACATGTAATCAAGAGAGTAAATCACAGAATTGAAAATTGGGGGAGAAGTTTTGTTTGCTTGTTTGTTTTGTTTTGTTGATTTATGTTTTTTCAAGACAGGGTTTCTGTGTATTGCTTTGCAGTCTCTACTGGAATTCAATCTGTAGATCAGGCTGCTCTTGAACTCAAAGAGATCTGCCTGCCTCTGTGCTAAAAATCCTGGGATTAAAAGTGTGAGTCACCAATTCCTTTGCATGGACTAGTGTTAGAGTTACCCTGAGTCTTTCCTGCAATCTGGGCTCTCCCCCTTTCCCACATCTGACTCTCTCAAACCACAGCTGTGAAAGCTCAATTATGATTGGGTGGGAATATGCTCAATTATCCAATCAGATGGCAGAATATGGCTGAAGGTGGGGAAAAGAATGGAAGGTGTAAGAGGATATGGTTATAGAAGTGTTATCATGGCCAGGATAAACAGAGTTGTTTGGATCCTCAAGTCACTAACACAACTGCTGGGATTGGATCACCTGTTATGTGTGTGCTAATCAGTTAAGCCATTCAACCCCATCAGTACATACAACCTTACTAAGGATCTCCAGTCCCTTGGGTCATCGTACGAACCTTGGTATTGTTATTATATTTGGTTTTGCTATTTGAAGCTGAAAATCTCATTTAGCCCCGGTTAGCCTAGAACTCCACATGTAGTTTTGTGTTATGAGAACTGAATGTTTGCGCTAATCTGCTGTGCCCATTAAGAGATTGATGAGGTTGCGATATTCAGGGGTTAAGACACACTGAGCAAGTGCCGACCAACAACTCCAATCTGGCTTAAAAGAATTTAACTCAATGTGATTATAGACTTGTTAACTGAAGATGAAGAAAATTCTGTAGAGGCCCAGAGATGGCCATGAGACTCAGAAAAGCATCAAATTGACAAATTGTCAGTACTCAAACTCCTAATGAGTGGCCTAGGGCTCATCGTGGCTCCAGGTCTAAAATATTAGAAATGACAGTGACTGTCTCCATTTCACCTGTTCTCCCAACAACCCCCACTGATTGAATGCAAAGCAAACTTGGCTGTGGGATTTTTTAACTTTGATGTTGAGGATCAAGAAAGACATTTGAAGATGATTTCCCAAAAAAGAGTCTAGCTCTTGTTTATTTTCCACTCACTCATTGACCAGGGCTATAGTATTCTGGGGAGCAGTGTTTTTGATTAGCAGAATAATGGGGAAATTTGTTGCCATGGTGGCTCATGTCCATGAGCATGAGGCCTTTGAAGGAACTATGGCTATGAGAAAGTCAGACAATGTGTAATAGGAAATACGGATTTTCCAACATTTCTAGACTACTGACCAAAGTCCGACAGGGTTTATGCCATGAAGGGACAAAGAGACCTTCTAAAATTGACTGGTCTGGAAGGGTTAATTCCTCTGAATATTCCCATAGCACCTGTCTGTGTGAAGGTCAAGATGAGTTTTCCATTGACCCTCCAGATGCTGGCAAGAAGTAATCTGCTAAAAAAATAATGCCTTGGTTATCTCTGCTCTGAATAAGCTACCCATGGAGCTCTTCCCACCGCTATTCAAAGATGTCTTTAAGGGGAAACAAACAAAGATCCTGAGTGCTATGGTGGCAGCTGGGCCTTTAAGGTGCCTTCTCTTGGGAGACCTGATAAAGTTTCCTGACCTGGAGATCTTGAAGGCTGTGCTGGCTAGCCTTGATTTGCTGATTCAGCAGAAGGATCAACCTAGGTGAGTGAGAAAGTGTGACATGGAGAGGAAGAGTGTGGATGGAGAGAAGTGACTACAGAGTTCAGAATGTGTATCAAGTTGAATCAGGGCTTTCTCAGAGAAGTGAATAAATGAAAAGAGACAGTGGTGCATGGAGCACACTGCTAGGAGATGTAGTCAAAACACAATGAGTCTACCTCGGCCTCTGTAGCCAGCTGAAAGAAAGGGAATTTTTGAGTCTTTTTTTTCCAGGATGCATTCAAGGGAAGTGGATGTGTGAGGTGAAAGCTGATTATACATTGGTAGTTCTGCCATTTGAATCCCCTTCTTGTTTGACCAACAGGAATTGCAAATTAGAGGTGCTTGATTTTTGGGATGCCCACCATAACTTCTGGAACATGTGTGCTGGAACAGAGGATGGTGTCTGCTCTCCAGACATTGTCAGAGAGACCCAACCAGTGGTGCACCATCCCGAAAGACAAGGAAAAGAGGTTGTGACTGTGATGATGAACCTTTCCCTCCATTCTAGACATCTCTGTGAATACCTGGAGTGTTTCCACTGCTGGGCCCAGCAGAGAAATGTTGTGCTGCAGGTGATGTGCCATCATATCTTCATTATCCCTTCTTCAGTTGAGCAGCATGTAGGTTGAGACCAGGTTCTTAGTATTACAAATAATACAGCCATGAACACAGGTGAGCACATGTCTTAGTTGCATGGACGTGGATTCTTCGGTTATATAACAAAGAGGGGGATCACCGGGTTGTTTGGTAGACTGATTTCCTATGTCCTGAGGAACCACCACACTGACTTCTAACATGGCTGTGCAAGTTTGCACTCTGACCAGCAGAGCAAGAATGTTCCTCTTTCTACACATCCTTTCCTGTAATAAGTTGTTATTGGTGTTCCTAATTTTAGCCTTTCTAGCTGGAGTAAGATGGTATCTCAACGTTCTCTTGATTTGCATTTCCCTGATAGCTAATGATGTTGATCACTTTCTTTTGTGTCTTTCAGCCTTTGTGAATTCCTCTTTTGAGAAATCTTTTCAGTTCTGTACCCCGTTTTTTAATAGGGTTATTTGGTGTATTGATGACTGTTTTCTTGCTTAATTTTATATATATATATATATATATATATATATATATATATATATATATGTCAGATGTAGGATTAGTGAAAATCTTTTCCCAGTCTGATGCCATTTGGTCTTGTCAACTGTGTCCTTTGACTTCCGTAATCTATCATTACATGGATGATATATTGTTAGATGACTCTAAAGGATAAATATTAGGAAAAATGTTTGAGAAATAAAGGAAGATTTACCTGGCTGGGGATTACAAATTGCACCTGAAAAAATACAAAAAGTAGAGTCTATCAACTACTTACGATATAAAATAGGTCTACAGAAAATTAGTCCACAAAAAGTACATATCAGAAGAGATCACTACAAGACCCTTAATGATCTTCAAAATCTACTAAGAGAGATTTCTCAACTGCAAACCATTATTGGAGTAGAAGGGCATGATTTGAAAAACCTGAAAATGGCCCTTAAAGTACATAAGGACTGAAATAGTCCACGAATACTATCAACTAAAGCTGAGAAGTAATTAGAATGGGTAGAAAAGAGGATACTAGAAGCACATGTGGACCATGTGGATCCAAACCTAGACTGTATTCTGGTTATATTACCATCTAGAGAATATCCTTCTGGGATTTTGTTGCAGATGGAAGATATCATATTAGGATGGATACTCCTACCACATAAACAGAATAAAAAACTAAAAACATATATAGAAAATATCTCTGACTTGATTATAAAAGATAAATTAAGACTTCGTCAGCTAATAGGAAGGGACCCAGCAGAAATTATAGTACCTTTAACTAATGAGGAAACTTCCTCCTTATGGAAAGATAACGAATATTGGCAGAGAGATTGCAGTAATTTTTGGAGGAACGATTAGCAACAACTATCTCAAAACTAAGAGAATCGAATTCATAAAGAAAACTATTTGGATCCTTCCACGCATTGTAAGAAAAACACCTATTTCTGGAGTTTATACATTCTACACTGATGCAAACAAATCGGTAAGGCAGGATATAATAAATCAGGAAAAAATAGCAGAGTGGTTCAAAGCCCTTACAATTCTGTACAAAAGGCAGAATTGTATGCCATTCTCATGGTACTTATGGATTTTAAAGAACCTCTCAATATAGTTACTGACTCTCAATACCCAGCGAGTGTCGTTTTACACATTGAGACTGCAGAATTTATTCCTGACAATACAGAATTAACTTCATTGTTTATACAGTTACAAGACACTATCATAAAGAGTTCTCATCATATATATATATATATATATATATATATATATATATATATCACACATCAGATCTCATACGGGTCTGCCCAAGCCTCTAGCACATGGGAAAGATGAAATTGATAGTTTATTGATAGCAAGTGTGCTAGAAGCCTCAGAGTTTCAAAAGAAACACCACGTGAACAGCAAAGTTTTAAAAAGGGATTTTTTCTATCACTTGGGAACAAGCCAAGGAAATAGTAAGGAAATGTCCTATTTGCTCATTCTATAACCAAACTCCTTTACCACCAGGCAATAACCCTAAATGTTTAAATAGGAATTAAAAATGGCAAATGAATGTGTTTCGTTTTGCAGAATTTGGAAAATTAAAATATGTACATCACACTATAGATACATTTTCAGGGTTTCAATGGGCTACTGCTCTGAGCTCTGAAATGGCTGATTCTGTTATACACCTATTAGAGGTAATGGCCATTATGGGCATACCTGCACAAATAAAACCTGACAATGCTCCAGCATATGTCTCCAGCAATTTGAAACAGTTTTTTGAGTATTATAACATAAAGCACAAAACTGGTATACCACACAATCCTACAGGACAAGCAGTGTTTGAGAGATCCAATCATAATTTAAAAGAAATTTAAATTTAAATTTAAAATAAACAGGCAGGAGGAACCAAGACACCCAAACATAGATTACATACTGCTTTATTAACATTAAACTTTCTTAATGTTGATGAAAAAGGAAAAACAGCTGCAGAAAGACACTGGACAATAGAAAAAAACTTCTGAACTAAATCAGCCAGTGTACTTCAAGGATGTACTTACCTCATAATGGAAAGCAGGATATGTGTTACGTTGGGGTAGGGGTTTTGCATTTGTATCTACAGTAGAAGAAAAACTATGGATACCATCTAAGTTAATCAAGATCTGAGTTGAACAAGAGAAACATCTTAATAAAGAGAAATAACAAGTCATCCAACAAATTAGGTCCCATAAGGTGTGCGGAGGCCTCTCAAAGGTAGGAGAAGTGTTCTGTTCTTGTTCTCACAGGAAAACAGAGAAAACCTATCATCAAACAGCCAAATGACACTGAATATGTAGGTACCTACAGAAGAGAAGACAGCTCTTCAGAAGCAATCACTTAAGGAAGCAGAATGTGATATAAGATGAAAAAATATTTAATTGTAGTAAACTATTTCTATATAGAAATCGATTTCTCTTTACTATCTATTATTCCTGAAGTCCCAATTCATGTAAACCAATGCTGGCTTTGGAGTTGGATTTGGCTTTTCTTCTCTAAATTCAAGCATGTTGTTAAGATTAAATTCATGGTTTCTGCCTTAAATCAAGAAGCCAATTGGTGTAAGGCAGAAGAAAACAAAATCTAGGGACTCATTTCTTACGCAATTTTCTCTCTGAAATCCTAATTTTCTCACATATGTTTTAATGCTTATTGTTGTCTTTCCCTAAAACTTGAAAATTTTACTTTAATATTGATGTGTAACTTTTCCACAAGGAATAATAACGATTCCCAACAGCAGGCTTTGAACTCTCCGGAAAGAAGATGGGGCCCCACATCGTTTCCACTTGACTCAACCTGATGCATCTGAACTACAAACATCACGTTAACACCTGTTTGAGACTGTTTTGCTCGAGATAACTCATGACTAGCTAGCTGTAATGGTGCACCTTCTTATTACACCCTGGCCAGAGTTTCAAACAGAACTACAGTCAAGCATTTTCTGTCACACAGTGACTAGCTACATATGTCACAGCCAGTTCTGTTGAGAATTTCAGTTGCTAAAAATTTTCTTCCTACAGGATACATTGGAGCAATCATCGTCCCATTTTAGGCAGAAGTAACCTTAAGATAACGATGCCCCCTTTCCCTACCCTTGGAATTTTGGGATAATAGTCATTTTCTTTGGGTTGGTTTTAGTTATTTAGGGTTGGCTATGGAAGGTGATGCTTACACTTGGGTTTATCTTTTAGAGAGGAATAGGGAATGGTTGGGAAAGGTATGGTTTAGATGGGATATAGATAGATTAGCCTATTTTCTTGAGAATTTGAGTAAGAATGAGATAGTATTTTACAGCTTGCATTGTTATGTATTCTTACGCGGTAAGCTATGTAAAATTAAGTTTATATTTTGTTATATTGTGTTAAATCTTTCCACTTACAATGTTTTATGCACATTATTTTTTACCATATTCTATGTATGTATACTTTTCTTGTATTCAAGACATTTTGTATATTGATACAATTTGGGATATTTATCTTGTTGCCCTTTATATTCAACACCTCTTGTCTTGACACTTATACTCTACCTCTATTTTAGGGATTTACATGTATGTATATGTAAATAGTTATATTAAGTATTTGTTCCTGCTTTACTCAGGGAAGTTTTAATCAGTCTTTTTATCTACTTCCTGAGTATTACAGATTATCTTCACTCATGTTTCCTGTGCCTATGAGATTAGTCAGATATAGATGCTTAATCTTCAATCACTTCATAGACATGCAGAACATGGCATTTAAATGTTTTAATATTAGTACTCCACTGACATGAGACACTGTTGCTCCTGACAGCACTGTGAACTTTCCCAAAAATATGTTGGACACTGTTGTTGCTCCTGCTGGAGTTCCATCTTGCCTCAGCTAATGGCCTGTTGGGCAAAGAATTGCCCCCACCTTGACCACTGATTTGGACATGCAGTCCTATGTACTTGCAGGAGACAAATATAGAAGACTGCTAGACATTGCCAAGTCAGGGTAAGACAGCCATTCTACCTCCCTGCTGTTGCTGTGGTCTGTCACGTTCTCTTGGCCTCAGCCAAAACTGGGTGTACCAACGTTGCTGTGAGACCTAGGGTGACTGTCCAGGTGGCTTACTGTTTCTGTCCTTGCTGCACCTTTTGGAAATTGTCCACCCTCACTTCCTGTGTACTCTAGTATCGTTATTTTCATTCTCAGGTCTTGATGAAGTTGAAGATTAAACTATCACAACTATTATTCTCTCTTCCTGCTTAGATATATTAGGTACTAGACTTACGTCTTCCAGCTTAGGACAACTCTATTGTAAACTCCGTTATGCCTTCACCCTAGGACTAGATATGTAGGTCATTTTCTTCTCCATTTTCCTTTTCTTAGAGCACACTTGTTAGTCACTGTTTTGTATATAGTTTTGTATTAGGCCTAAATCTTTTCCTTAGACTAAAAGGGGAATTGTAGTGAGATAGTCCTTCTGTGGCACTGACCACACCCATTGGTGGGTAGCGCTGGAATGCAAAGTGCAGTGCAGAAGTGCGCAAAAAATGAGAAGCGGTGAGTCCCTTCTCAGGTCCGCTTTGGTGGCAAAGATCTCCTTTGCCATAAGGAAGAAGCAAATGTCCCAAATCTGTGGTGAGTCCACTTGGTTAGGCAAGGAACCCTGACCGTTGGGGAATGTAGGGGAGGGGAGCGGCGTCTGCTGCCTCAGTGAAACCCAGGTCCCCTGAAAGTCCTAATCCCGCTTCTGACACCAGATATTGTGGTTAAATAAGGATCAGGATAAACTAATAGGCCAAATACATGTTTATTCAGGGAGAAATAACTTACAACCTAGACAGATGAACACCAGGAAATTCCACTTGATGCTCACCTGTCCCAGTCACGCCAGCAAGAGAGCTTTTCCCGGCTCTCTAACCTCCTTCAACAGGTCACTTCTGCCCATGATTCCACCCCACAATGGGCAAGGTCAGTGCCACAGAAGGACTATGTCACTACACTTCCCACATGCTAAAATTAGCATACCCTCCGATGGACTAACCTTTCAGCCTCACTGATTTTCTCACAAAAACAAAGCAGGGCTCTTTTTCTTTCTTTCTTCCTTTCTTTTATTTATTTATTTATTTATTTATTTATTTTTTGAGATAGACATATTTAACAGTCTCTCAAGCTACAACATGCCTATAGTGATATAAACTTGAAAATAAAAGCATCATTATACCATTCAAGTACATTGTTGTGTATTTAAACCTATTTTCTATGCTTCAATTTTCTCATTTCCAGAAAGGAAACAGTACCATTACATTAATTGCCTCTACCATAATCCTTTCCTATTTATTAAAATAAAATAAACTTCTCTACATTCTCTTACTTTTAGAGCAGCTTGATCTCATGGTTTTTCAGAGTTGTTTTGATTTGCATTTGGCTGATGACAAAGGATTTGAGCACTGTCTTATGTTTCTTTCAGTCATTTTTTATTCCTCAGATCTGAATAGAGAATTATCAATTATCAATAACTCAATCATGAAATCACAGGAGACAATTAACACCAACAAGGAGGATCCAGACTCCACTCTTCCTGGAGTAGAAAAAGCAAGACTAGAGTAATGAACTAATAAGATAGTTACATCGACTGTCACATTTGAGTCACACAAGGTGGCACCAAACTTCAGGGTTCACAGATTATATATTGAAACAATGTGATAATTACATCTTTGAATATGAAAGCAGTTGAACTTTTTTATATCATCAATTCCTGGGCAGTCATACTAGAACAATAAATTGTGCTGTCATCGCTGACTTTTAAAAATCCATGAGTTAATAATCAGATAATCAAACTGTCTTGCCTGATGAACTCTGCTGGCCTGACATCATCACCAGAGCCTGAATCGCTGTTGTGGTGGGCCCATACCTGGCGTAGCAGTAGTAGCTAAAATAGTGATATTAGCTGTCAAAGATGACTGCAACAGGGGCAACACAAGCAGAGCTGAAAGATAGCATTCCTTTGTGTTCCGGGTCATCATCCTTTTGCCAGGTCTCGGTTATGGTGCCGACATCCTGGTGCCAATACTTCTTTTATTCGTAGATCACAACCAATGTGAAGATGTGGAGGAAGATCGGGGAGTCAAACACCCAGACCATCAGGCCTGCCTTTGTGAAGTCCTTGTACTTCTAGGAGGGCAACCTGAAATCTTCTGGACTTAATCATCCAGCATCCCTATTACCCTGGGTGAAGCACAGATCATTCAGCAACTGCTTTGTCCATAACTACAACCTTCCAAAACTTGTCCCTGACAGATATTTGTACCCTAATTGTAACTGATGATGTCATTGTCCATCGTTTAAATAATTTAAATAATTAAATAGTCAGTAATAGCTAACGGTCACAATAAAGAGGTGATGTAGCATTTTACTGGCAAGTCAGAATGGCCAGACTCCAGACATAAAGGATGTCATCATCATCAATTGAGTCATTGAATCATAAAATGTAATGATATTGCACATTAACTCCACAAGAGGGAGCTTCACAAGTCTCTTCATGGAATGGAGGATTGTTGTTTACATAACAATACAAATATTTACATTATCCTGGGGATTAACACAGATTGTCAATTTAAATACATTAATTATGTAATTAGATGATCTGTGGCACCAGATTCCAGGTGTCATGGACGATATAATCATTGTTTTATATAATTAAATAATCAAATAATGAGTACATGTAACATCATCCACTTCCCTAAGGTGGCTCCAAACCAGGCTCATGAACGATGCTGTCGTGATTAATTTAAATATTTTAACTACATAATTGATATTAAGATGGTCTATCATAATTGCCTTCTACATCATGGAACCATAATCCATTTATCATGGATTATCTATAGTCCTATTTTAATAATTAAGTTATGACAAGATCAGAGAATGAAATGTTCTGCCATACTTGACACAATTTTTTTCTCACTTGACTCCCACACTATTGTGTGAAAGTTCCCTGACCATCCCTTATGTGATCACAGAGTATAGTAGTAAAATGAGTAAATGTGGAAATGTCATTGTGTATGCAGGGTTTTAGAAGATATCACATATATAATGTTGGACAGTTGCATCAAAACAGATGGACTACAATCCAATTATCCCTCAGTCTACTCTAACAAATGGATTACCGCCTTCCTGAAGGAAGTAAACAATGGAAAACTCAACTTTTGATGAATAATTGTGAGTCTTATTATCTTTTAGTCCATAGTTTTACTTCTTAGGAGAGAGAGAGCATTTATAAACAGACGTCTTTGAACTGTTTCTCCACAGATTATGTTCTCTGATATTAGGTAATCTTGAATTTGGTAACCAGTAAAAGCTGTAGGCAAACTTCCAGAGACTTGGCTGTGACTTGGTGAGGTGAATCATATGCTGTGTTTAACATTTTAGGAGATAGTTGTCTTGGGAGAATGTAATGTCTCTTGACAATACTTGATCGAAGCTGCTCTGTGGTCTTTGGCCCATGATACCAGGATACAGAATGCAAGCAGGGTTGCCAAACAATATTCATGAACCAACATTCTGTCACATTCTAGTGCACCTCCCACATGCTAAAATAGCATACCCAAAGATGGACTAACCTTACAACCTCACTGATTTTCTCAAAATCCAAGCAGGCCTCTTTTTCTGAGTTATACCTATTTACCAGTCTCTCAAGCTACATCATGCCTCTAGTGATTTAAGCATGAAAACGAAAGCATCATTAAGCAAATCAAGTACATTGATGAGTTTGAACCTATTTTCTATGCTTCAATTTTCTCATTTGCAGAATAGAAACAATGCCATTTATTGCCTCTACCATAAATCTTTTCTATTTACTGAAAAAAAATTTCCTTACTCTTATACTTTAAGAGAAGCTTGATCACATGGTTTATCAGAGTTGTTTTGATTTGCATTTGGCTGATGACTAAGCCTGTTGAGCACTGTCTTATGTTTCTTTCAGTTACTTTTGATTTCTCAATTGATAATTCTCTATTGAGACTTGTATCATATTTCTAATATGATTATGTAGAGTAATTTCGAGTTGGTGTTGTGTCAGTCTATCAGCCTGACAGAGGTCATTAGATAAGATTCTCTGATCCTGAGATTGTTAAATTATTCAATTTGTAAAATCGTTGTTGACTGTGTCCTTCATGGGTCAGTTTTGTCGCAAAGTCTCAGAAACTGATGATGCAGAAATAATACAGTTTTATTTAAAATATTGTTTAATCATTTGAGCGTTAAAAATCTATTATTACATAATTAGTAATCACCCAGTGTCCCTCATTCTCTGGGCACTGTTTCTGGGACCAATCTCTTTCTTTGTCAATCGCACAGCAGCCAAAACCATAATGGATGACAAAATCATTAGTCACGTAATGAAATAAGGAAATAATTGAATAGTCCTGCATGCTTCACTTTCATAAGATGGAACCAAACTCCAGTGATTGTCAAAGAGGTAATATTTAAATAATTAAATAATGCCACAGGATTAACTCCCATGGAAGAATGGCCAGAGTCGAATCATGAAAGACAACATCTTTATCGACTTAAATAATTAATATGTAATGAAAAATAATTGATTAAAGACACGGTGGTGCATACTTAAATCCCACATGCAGAAGTCAGACCGTTCTCCTCCTGGAATATTGATTTACTCTAAAAACTTAAATTCATAATTAATTAGTTGGCACTTTATACTAACTCTGACAAGATGGCACCAAACTTGTGAATGTATGGCTGATGTAATGATCTATTTCAGTAGCTAAATATTCAAGTTATTATGTTATATTACATGATCAACTCCCAAAATCTGAATTTTAAAGGGACTTATGGTCCATAACATCGCCTTATTTTAATTAAGTTAATTAAATAATGAATTATTATTATTTAATTTCCTAATTTTGCAGTTTAATAAGTAAGTTTAGTATTAGATGTTGTGACGGTCTGGCATGACTGACTCCCATAAGGAGGTTCAAAACTCCAGTGATCACTGAATAAATAATGACAGATTTTCATAATTAAATGAACAAAAATGAAACAAGTGGATGGTGTTTTGTATGTGACTCCTATGAGATTGCTCAAAACTGAAGAGATCATTGAGTTTTTAATCATAGATTTGAACAAAAAAAATAAATGAATAATGAGATAATTTCTCATAATGCAACCCTAGAGAGATAACAAAATATCATCACTGATTTAAATAAATAAATAAATAAATGTAATCACAGAAGACAATTAACACCAACAAGGTGGATCCAGACTCCACTCTTCCTGGAGTAGAAAAAGACAGATTTGAGAAATGAAATAATCAGATATTTAGATAGTCTGGCTCAATGGAATGACACAAGGTGGTGCCAAACTTCAGGGTTCACAGTTTATATAATGACACAATTGAAGAATTACATCTTTAAATATGTAAGTGGTTGAATATTTTTTTTGTATCATCAATACCTGGGCAGACATGGCACACATGATATTGTACGTTGCCATCGTGGATTTTTAAAATTCCATAAGTCAATAATCATATAATCATAATTCCTTTCCTGATGAACTCTGCTGGCCTGACATCATCACCAGAACCTGAATCTCAGTTGTGGTGCGGCAGGACCTGACATCATGGGCCCATACCTGGTGTAGCAGTAATAGCTAAAATGTTGACATCAGCTCAAAAGATTGCTGCAGCAGGGGCATCACCGGCAGAGCTGACAGAGATCAGTTCTTCTGTGCTCTGGGTCATCATCATTTCTGTGAGGTCTCGGTGATGGAGCCAACCTCCTTGTGCCACTATTTCTTTTCATTGTAGATTACAACCAATTTGGAGATGTGGAGGAAGAGCAGGGAGTCAAACACCCAGACGACTCTACCTGCCTTGGTGAAGTCCTTGTACTTCTTGGGGGGTACCATGGAATGTTCTGGACCCAATCATCCAGCATCCCTATTACTCTGGGTGAAGCATAGATCATGCAGAAACTGCTGTGAAAATGTCTAGAACATCCCTATCCTCGTCTCTGACAGATATTTTCAACTTAATCAGAATCGATGATGTCATTGTCCATCGATTAAATAATTTAAATAAATAAAAAGTCAGTAATAGCTAATGTTCACATAAAAAGGTGCTGTAGCATGTTACTGGCAAGTCAGAATGGCCAGACTCCAGTCATGAAGGATGTCATCATCATCAATTGAAACAATTAATCATAAAATGTGACGATATTGCATTTGAGCTACCCAAGAGGGAGCTTTACAAGACTCTTCATGGAATAGAGGATTATAGATTTACATAATTATACAAATCTTTACATTATCTTGGGTCTAAACAAGAACTGTCAATTTAAATAATTTAATTATGTAATGAGATTATCTGTGGCACCATACTCCTGATGTCATGGATGATATAATCATTGTTTCACCTAACTAAATAATCAAATAAAGAGTTGATGTAACATCATCCATTTCATTAACATGGCTCCAAACCATGCTTTCCTGATTAATTTAAATATTTTACTTACATAATATGTAGATGGTCTAAAAACCTTGACTCCCACATCGTGGAACCATAATCCACTGATAATGGATTATCTATAGCCCTATTTTAATACTTAATTTATAACACGATCTGAGGATGAACTGCTCTGCCGCACTTGACGCAATTTTCTTCTCACTAGACTCACACAATATTGTGTGAAAATCCCAAGTTCATCCCTTATATGATCACAGAGTTTGGTAGTAAAATGTGTAAATGCGGACATGACATTGCATATGCAGGGTTTTGAGAAGATATTAAATATTTAATGTTGGATGACTTCCACAAAACTGATTGACTAGAATAAAATAATCTCTAAGTCTTCTCTAACAAATGGATTGTCACCTTCCTCAAAGAAGTAAACAACGGAAAATGCACCTTTTGGTGAATAATTATGAGTCTTATTATCTTTTGTTCCATAGTTTTACTTCCTAGGAGAGAGAGCATTCATAAACAGAAGACTTTGCACTGTTTCTCCACAGACTATGTTGTCTGATAATTAGGTTATCTTGAATGAGGTAACCATTAAAAGCTGTAGGCAAACTTCCAGAGATTTGGTTATGATTTGGTTAGGCGAATCACATGTTGTCATAAAATTATAGGGGATAGTTATCTTGGGAGATTGCAATGTCACGTGAAAACAATTTCTAGTAGCTGCTCTCTGCTGCTTGGCCCATGATACCAGGATACAGAATGCAAGCAGGGTTGCCAGGCAACATTTATGAATAAACATTCTGTCACATTCTAGTGCCCCTCCCGCATGCTAAAAGGAGTATACCCACTGATGAACTATCCTTTCAGCCTCACTGAGTTTCTCACAAAAACAAAGCAGGGCTCTTTCTTTTGAGTTCTACATATTTACCAGTCTCTCAAGCTACAACTTGCCCATAGTGACATAAGCATGAAAAAGAAAGCATCATTGTGCCATTCGAGTACAATGATGAGTATTTTAAACCTGCATTTCTATGCTTCAATTTTCTAATTTCTAGAACGGAAACAATACAATTAATCGCCTCTACCATAATCCTTTTCCCTTTATTGAAAATAAAATAAATTCCTCTTCATTCTCTTACCTTTAGAGGAGCTTGATCCCATGGTTTCTCAGAGTGGTTTAGATTCGCATTAGGCCGATAATTAAGGATTTTGAGCAGTGTCTTATGTTTCTTTCAGTCATTTTGTATTCCTCAATTGACTGTTCTCTATTAAGTCCTGTATCCTGCTTTCTAATATGGTTATTTAGAGTGATTTATTGTTGGTGTTGTGTCATGTTATCAGCCAGACAGAGTTCATGACATGAGATTCCCTGATAAGGAGATTATTGAGTTATTCCATTTTTAAAATCGGTGTCCTTCATGGGTCAGTTCTGTTGCAACCTCTCAGAAACTGATGATGCGAATGAGTACAGATTATTAAAATCGTGTAATCATTCAATTGGTAAAAAAATCTACTATTACATAATCAGTAATCACTGTATAAGGCAGTGTCCACCATTCTCTGGGCACTGCTTCTGGTACCGATCTCCTGCTGTGTCAATCCCACAGAAGCCAAATGATGGATTACACCAGCATTGCTTACGCAATCAAATAAGTTAATAATTGGATAGTCCTCTATAATTAACTTTCATAAGATGGAACCAAACTCCAGTGATTGTCAAGGAAGTAGTACTTAGATAATTAAATAATGCCACGTGATAAACTCCCATGGAGGATTGGCCCGACTCCAGTCAAGAAGAACAACATCTTCATTGATTTAAATAATTAAGATATAATGAAAAACGATTGAAAAATGACATGGTGGTGCATACTTAAATCCCACATGGAGTAGTTAGACTGATCTCTTCCTGGAATAATGATGTTTTTAAAAAATTTAATTGATAACTACCTAGTGGGCCTTTTATATTAACAATGACGAGATGGCACAAAAGTGCTAATCCTATCGCTGATGTAAAGATCTATTTACAGAGCTAAATGATTAAGTAATGAGAAGATATTACAACATCAACTCCCAAAATCGGACTCCAAAATGACTTATGATCCATAACATTGCTTGTATTTTAAATACGTAAATTAAATGATGAATTATTATTAATTTCCTAGTTTAACAGTTAAAGAAGTAAGTGTAGTATTAGATGACGTGATGGTCTGGTACAACGGTCTCCCCTAAGGAGGCTCAAACCTCCAGTGATCACTGAATACATAATGACAGATTTTCATAATTAAATGAATACACATTAAAAAGTGGATGGTGTTTTATGTGTGAAGCCTAAATGATTGCTCAATACTGAAGAGACATTGAGTTCTTAATCATAAATTTCAACAAAAAATGAAAGAATAAAGAGATAGTTTCTCATAATTCACCACTAGAGAGGTAACAAAATGATATCAACATTGATTTAAATAAAGAAAGGAAGAAAGAAAGAAAGAATTCACAAGATACAATTTAGCACCAACAAGATGGATCGAGACTCCACTCTTCCTGTATTAGAAAAAGACAGATTTGAATAATGAAATAATCAGAGAGTTACATCATCTGTCACACTTGAGTCACACAAGGTGGCACCAAACTTCAGGGATCACAGATTATATAATGAAAGAATTTAATAATTACATCTTTAAATATGTAAGCCATTGACCTTTTTTTGTATCATCAATTCCTGGGCAGAATTGTCAGTTATGAAATTGAATGCTGTCGTCACGCATTTTTAAAATACCATCAGTTAATCGTCAGATAATCATACTGTCTTGCCTAATGAATTCTGTTGGCTTGACATCATCATAAGCACCTGAATCTCTGTTGTGATGCAGCAGGACGTGAGATAATGGGCCCAATCCTGGCATAGCAGTAGTAGCCACGATGTTGATAACAGCTGTAAATATGGGTGCAGCAGGGGCATCACCGGCATAGCTGAGAGAGAGATGTTCTTCCATGTTCTGAGTCTTCATCCTTTTGCCAGGTCTCGGTGATGGTGCCGACCTGCTAGTGCCACTCCTTCTTCTCATGGTAGATCACAACTGATGTGAAGATGTGGAGGAAGAGCAGGTAGTCAAAACCCAGACCACCGTGCCTGCCTTGGTGAAGTCCTTGTATTCTCGGTTGGCACCGTGCAACCTTCTGGACTCAATCACCCAGCATCCCTCGTACACTGGGAGATGCATAGATCATTCAGAAAATGTTCTTCCCATGTCTACATCTTACCTAAACTTGTCCCTGACAGATATTTGCACCCTAACCGTAATTGGTGATGGCACTGTCTCTCGTTTACATATTTTGAAGAATTTAAGAAGTCAGTAATAACTAACTGTCACAATAAATAGGTGATGTAGCATTTTACTGGCAGGGAAGCATGGTCAGAATCCAGGCATGAAGGATGTCACCATCATCAATTGAAAAAATGTATCATACAATGTGATGTTATTGCACATTAACTCCACAAGAGTGAGCTTTACAGGTCTCTTCATGGAATGCTGGATTGTTGTTTACATAACTATAAATATATTTACATTGTCTTGGGGATTAAAACAGATTTTCAATTTAAATACATTAATTATGTAATTAGATGATCTGTGGCAACAGATTCCAGGTGTCATGGACGATATAATCATTGTTTTATATAATTAAATAATCAAATAATGAGTTCATGTAACATCATCCACTTCCCTAAGGTGGCTCCAAACCAGGCTCATGAACGATGCTGTCGTGATTAATTTAAATATTTTAACTACATAACTGAATTTAAGATGGTCTATAATAATTGACTCCCACATCGCGTCACCACAATCCACTGATCATGGATTATATTATGTCCTATTTTAATAATCAAATAACAACAAAATCAGAGGATGAAATTGTCTGCCATACTCCACACAATTGACTCTCTGTTGACTCCCACATGATTGGGGGAAACTCCCTGGGTCATCACTTATTTAATCGCAGAGCAGAGTAGTAACATGTTTAAATGCTGTACTGTCATTGTGTAATCAGCGTTTTTAGAAGATATCACATATTTAACGTTGGACGGCTGCCTCAAAAGAGATGGACTGAAATCCAAAAATCCCTAAGCATAACAAATGGATTATCACCTTCCTGAAGGAAGTCAACAATGGGAAACTCACCATTTGATGAAAAATTGTGAGTCTTATTATTTTTTCTTCCATAGTTTCGATTCATAGGAGAGAGAGTATTCATAAACAGAAGACTTTGAACTGTTTCTCCACAGACTACGTTCTCTGATGATTAGGTAATCTTGAATTTGGTAACCAGTAAAAGTTGTAGGCACACTTCCAGAGGTGTGGATATGACTTGTTTAGACGAATCAAATGCTGTCATGAAAAGTTTTAGGAGATAGTTATCTTGGGAGACTGTAATGTCCCATGATAACACTTTCTCCAAGCTGCATTCTGGTCCTTGACCCATGTTACTAGGATACAGAATGCAAGCAGGATTGCCAGGCAATATTTATGAACCAACATTATGTCACATTCTAGTGTCCCTCCCGCATGCTAAAAGGAGTGTATCCACCGATAAACTAACCTTACAGCCTCACTGAGTTTCTCACAAAAACAAAGCAGGGCTCTTTCTTTTGAGTTCTACATATTTACCCGTCTCTCAAGTTACAACATGCCTATAGTGACATAAGCATGAAAACAAAAGCATTATTGTGCCATTCAAGTACAATGATGAGTACTTTAAACCTGATTTCTATGCTTCAATTTTCTAATTTCTACAATGGAAACAATACAATTAATCGCCTCTACTATAATCCTTTTCCCTTTATTGAAAATAAAATAAACTCCTCTTCATCCTCTTACCTTTAGAGGAACTTGATCCAATGGTTTCTCAGAGTTGTTTAGATTTGCATTAGGCTGATGATTAAGAATTTTGAACAGTGTCTTATGTTTCTTTCAGTCATTTTGTATTCCTCAATTGACTGTTCTCTATTAAGTCCTGTAACCCACTTTCTAATATGGATATTTAGAGTGATTTATTTTTGGTGGTGTGTCATGTTATCAGCCCGACAGAGTTCATTAGATGAGACTCCCTGATCAGGAGATTATTCAGTTATTCCATTTTTAAAATTGCTTGTCACTGTGTCCTTCATGGGTCAGTTCTGTTGCAACCTCTCAGAAACTGAAGATGCGAAACAGTACAGTTTTTTAAAATCATGTAATAATTCGATTGTTAAAAATCTACTATTATGTAATCAGTAATCCCTGTATAAAACAGTGTCCCCCATTCTCTGGGCATTGCTTCTGAAACCGATCTCCTGCTGTGTCAATCCCTCAGCAGCCAAATGACAGATGACACCATCATTAATTACGCAATCAAATAAGTTAATAATTGGATAGTCCTCCATACTTAACACTCATAAGATGGTGCCAAATTCCAGTAATTGTCAAGGAAGTAGTACTTAGATTATTAATTAATGCCATGTGATTAACTCCCATGGCATAATTTTCTGACTCGAGTCAAAAGAACAACATCTTCATCGATTTTAATAATTAATATATAATGAAATAAGTTTGAATAATGACATGGTGGTGCATACTTAAATCCCACATGGTGTAGTCAGAATGATCTCTTCCTGGAATAATGATGTTTTTAAAAAATTAAATTGATAATTAATTAGTGGGCCTTTTATAGTAACACTGAGGAGATGGCACCAAAGTCCTAAACCGATCGCTGATGTAAAGATCTATTTACATAGCTAAATGATGAAGTAATTAGATGATATTACATCATCAACTCCCAAAATCTGACTCCAAAAGGGACTTATGGTCCATAACATTACCTGGCTCAAAACTCCAGTGATCACTGAATACATAATGACAGATTTTCATAATTAAATGAATAAACATTTAAAAAGTGGATGATGTTTTATACATGAAGCCTAAATGATTGCTCTATCCTGAAGAGTCGTTGAGTTCTTAATCATAGATGTGAACAAAAAATGAATGAATAAAGAGATAATTTCTCATAATTCACCCACAAAGAGATAACAAAGTGATATCAACATTGATTTAAATAAAGAAAGGAAGACAGGAAGAGAGAGAGAGAGGAGAGAGAGAGAGAATTCACAAGATACAATTTAACACCAACAAGGTGGATACAGACTCCACTCTTCCTGGAGTAGAAAAAGACAGATTTGAATAATGAAATAATCAGATAGTTAGATCGTCTGTCACACTTGAGTGTGACACAAAGTGGCGCCAAACTTCAGGGATCACAGATTATATAATGAAAGAATTTAATAATTACATCTTTAAATATGTAAGCCGATGATCTTTTTGGTATCATCAATTCCTGTGCAGACTTGGCAGGTATGAAACTGTATGCTGTCATCACGCCTTTTTAAAATGCCATCAGTTATTCCTCAGATAATCATACTGTCATGACTGATAATTCTGTTGGCCTGACATCATCACAAGCGCCTGAATGTCTGTTGTGGTGCGGTAGGACATGAGATAATGGGCACAATCCTGGCGTAGCAGTAGTAGCCACAATGTTGATAACAGCTGAAAAGTTGGCTGCAGCAGGTGTATCACCAGCATTTCTGAGAGAGAGATGTTCTTATGTGTTCTGAGTCGTCATTCTTTTGCCATATCTCGGTGATGGTCCCGACTTCCTTTTGCCACTACTTCTCATGGTAGATCACAACCGATGTGAAGATGTGGAAGAAGAGCAAGGTACTCAACAGCCAGACCTCTGTGCCGGCCTTGGTGAAGTCCTTGTACTTCTAGGATGCCACCGTGCAACCTTCTGGACTCAATTATCCAGCATGCCTCGTACTCTAGAAGATGCATAGAACATTCAGAAAATGCTCTGCCCATGTCTACAGCTTTCCTAAACTTGTCCCTGACAGATTTTTGCACCCTAACTGTATTCGGTGATGACACTGTCTGTAGTTTACATATTTTAAAGAATTAAATAAGTGAGTGATAGCTAACTGTCACAATATATAGAGGATGTAGCATTTTATGGCATGGAGGCATGGCCAGACTCCAGTCATGAAGGATGGCATCATCATCAATTGAGTTAATGAATCATAAAATGTGAAGATATTGCACATTATCTCCACAAGAGGAAGCTTTACACTTCTCTTCATGGAATGGAGGATTGTTGTTTAAATAACTATACAAATATTTACATTATCTTGGGGATTAACACAGATTATCAATTTAAATTCATTAATTATGTAATTAGATGATCTGTGGCATCAGATTCCAGGTGTCATGAACGATATCATCATTGTTTTATATAATTAAATATGCAAATAATGAGTTCATGTAACATCATCCACTTCCCTAAGATGGCACCAAACCAGGTTCATGAACGATGCTGTCATGATTAATGTAAATATTTTAACTACATAATTGATATTTAGATGGTCCATAAAATTGCCTCGCACATCGTGGATGGACAATCCATTGAACATGGATTATCTAATGTCCCACTTTAATAATCAAATAAAAACATAATCAGAGGATGAAATGGTCTGCCATACTCCACACAATTGACTCTCAGTTGACTCCCAAATGATTGTGGGAAACTCCCAGGTTCATCCCTTATTTAATCGCAGAGCAGACTAGTAACATGTTTAAATGCTGAATTGTCCATGTGTATACAGGGTTTTTAGAAGATATCACATAATTAATGTTGGGCAGCTGCCTCAATAGAGGTGGACTAAAATCCGATAATCACTAAGTCTACTCTAACAAATGTATTATCAGCTTCCTGAAGGAAGTCAACAATGGCAAACTCACCTTTTGATGAATAATTGTCAGTCTTATTATCTTTTGTTCCATAGTTTTACTTCTTAGGAGGGAGAGTATTCATAAACAGAAGACTTCGAACTGTTTCTCCACAGACTACGTTCTCTGATGATTAGGTAATCTTGAGTTTGGTAACCAGTAAAAGCTGTAGGCACACTTCCAGAGGTGTGGCTATGACATCTTTAGGCAAATCAAATGCTGTCATTAAAAGTTTAAGGAAATCGTTATCTTGGGAGACTGTAATGTCCCATTATAACACTTTCTCGAAGCTGTTTTCTGGTTCTTGGCCCATGATACCAGGCTACAGAATGCAAGCAGGGTTGCGAGGCAACATTTATGAACCAACATTCTGTCACATTCTAGTGCCCCTCCCCCATGCTAAAATGAGTATTACCCCCCCCCCCCCCGATGAACTAACCTTACAGCCTTACTGAGTTAGTTTCTCACAAAAACAAAGCAGGGCTCTTTCTTTTGAGTTCTACATATTTACCATTCTCTCAAGCTACAACATGCCTATACTGACATAAGCATGAAAACAAAAGCATCATTGTGCCATTCAAGTACAATGATGAGTATTTTAAACCTGTTTTCTCTATGCTTCAGTTTTCTAATTTCTAGAACGGAAACAATACAATTAATCGCCTCTACAATAATCCCTTTCCCCTTATTGAAAACAAAATTAACTCCTCTGCATCCTCTTACCTTTAGAGGAGCTTGATCCCATGGTTTCTCAGAGTTGTTTAGATTTGCATTAGGAAGATGATTAAGGATTTTGAGCAGTGTCTTCTGTTTCTTTCAGTCATTTTGTATTCCTCAATTGACTGTTCTCTATTAAGTCCTGTACCCTGCTTTCTAATATGGTTATTTAGAGTTATTAATTGTTGTTGGTGTGTCATGTTAACAGCCAGACAAAGTTCATTAGATGAGATTCCCTGATAAGGAGATTATTCAGTTATTCCATTTTTAAAATTGCTTGTCACTGTGTCCTTCATGGGTCAGTTCTGTTGCAACCTCTCAGAAACTGATGATGCGAAACATTACAGTTTTTTTTTTTTAAATCGTGTAATCATTCGATTGTTAAAAATATACTATTGCGTAATCAGTTATCACCGTATAAGGCAGTGTATTCCATTCTCTGGCCACTGTTTCTGGTACCGATCTCCTGCTGTGTCAGTGTCACAGCAGCCAAATGACGGATGACACCATCATTACTTATACAATCAAATAAGTTAATAATTGGATAGTCCTCCACATTTAACTTTCAAAAGATGGAACCAAACTCCAGTGATTGTCAAGGAAGTAGTACTTAGATAATTCAATAATGCCACATGATTAACTCCCATGGAGGTTTGGCCCGACTCCAGTCAAGAAGAACAACATCTTCATCGATTTTAATAATTAATATATAATGAAAAATGATTGAAAAATTACATGGTGGTGCATACTTAAATCCCACATCGAGTAGTCAGACTGATCTCTTACTGGAATCATGATGTTTTTAAAAAATAAAATTGATAATTACTTAGTGGGCCTTTTATATTAACACTGATGAGATGGCACCAAAGTCGTAAACCTATCGCTGATGTAAACATCTATTTACATAGCTAAATGATGAGGTAATGAGATGATATTACATCATCAACTCCCAAAATCTGACTCCAAACGGGACTTATGGTCCATAACATTACCTGTATTTTAAATACGTAAATTAAATGATGAATTATTACTTAATTTCCTAGTTTAACAGTTAAAGAAGTAAGTGTAGTATTAGATGACGTGACTGTCTGGTACAACGGTCTCCCCAAAGGAGGCTCAAAACTCCAGTGATCACTGAATATGTAATGACAGATGTTCATAATTAAATGAATAAACATTAAACAAGTGGATGGTGTTTTATGTGTGAAGACTAAATGATTGCTCAATACTGAAGGGTCATTGAGTTCTTAATCAGAGATTTGAACAAAAAATGAATGAATAAAGAGATAGTTTCTCATAATTCACCCCTAGAGAGATAACAAAATGATATCAACATTGATTTAAATAAAGAAAGCAAGAAAGAACGAAGGAGAGAGAGAGAGAGACAAAGAAAGAAGGAAAGAATTCAGAAGATACAATTTAACACCAACTAGGTGGATCCAGACTCCACTCTTCCTGGAGTAGAAAAAGAGAGATTTGAATAATAAAATAATCAGATAGTTAGATCGTCTGTCATACTTGAGTCACACAACTGAGCCTGGTTGTTAGTGTAGCCAGACAACAGTCTCTGGTCTTAACTTCGGTAACAGTACATGGTACCCATCAAGTGCAGGTTTTCTTCCTCAACATCCATTGTCTTCCAAATATGGGAAATATTAATTTTCTTTATTGTTTAGTCTGTTAAAACTCACCAAATGCCTTGGAAGGGTTCTGTCTATTACTGCTAATGGTGACAGCCAGGTTCACTGTGATAAGAGGTTTTTTATACAGTTAAGTGTAATTCTTCATGTTATTCATCATATCATTCTAATGTCTCACTAAGTGAACTTGAAGCCATGAAGCTAGTCATGGTGGCAGATGCCTTTAGTAATTCTTCTTAGAGATTGGAGGCAGGAATTTCAGGATTTCATAGTCACCCAAGATGAAAGTGGTCTCCTTGGGGTAAGGTGTTCGTAACACATTCAAAGTTAGTCTGGGACTGCTTCAGGACATTGTCCATAAACTTGCCCAAAGCTCTGAGTCTTCAGGGCCATGACACCAGCAAATGTTAGCTAATGTATTGATAATACCTTATTTCCTTTTCTTACTTTTAAGGAATTCTGTTAAAATTTAATCAAAATTATTTTACATATCGATCTCGATTCCATCTCCCTCTCATGTCTGGGCCAACTCCAAAGTCATTTGCAGCAGGGACAAGGCCCAACTCCATGTCTCTAGGCTGAGTAAGTACATGTCCATGGGGAATGGGCTCCTGGAGACTTTCATACATAAGGGATACATCCTGATTCCACTGCCAGAGGTCCCTTAGACTTACTAGGCCTTCTAAATGAGATGCACTTCTAGGGGTTTTAATTTATCTCCAACCTGGTCTTTACCCCTGTACTTATCACTCTTCTCTCTCTGAAACTGGATTCCAGGAGTTCCACTTAGTGATTAGCTGTGGGTGTCTGCTTCTGTTTCTGTCAACTACTGGATGCAGGCTCTAGACTATCCTATAAGGTAGATATCGATCTCAGTAAATGGAACTGTTTTAAAGGTAGCCTCTCCACTATTGCTTATATTCTTATTTGGGGTCATCCTTGTAGATCTTTGGACATTTTCCTAGTGCCAGATTTCTCTTACCACCTATTATATCTCCATCTAATATGGTATCTCTTTTGTTGTTCTCCTCTATTCTTTCCAAAACTCAGTCTTCTTGATGCCTCTTTTTCTCCTCTTTCATTCTCTTCTCACATTATCTTTCTCCTAACTCTCCCTCCCCTCACCCAATGCTCCCAATTATCTCAGGAGACCTTGTCTCTTTCAACTACTCAGGGGACACAAAGGCAGGCCTTTCAAGTGTGAATTCTGAAGTGAGATGAATCCAGGGAAGGGCCCCCCCCTTGACACCCTGAGGGCAGGGCTTGGAACATTGCTACCAAACACTGCCAGGACTTAAACCATCCTCTCTCACATGCAGCTCAATGTTACGTCTGAAGCTTTACACAACTTGCTTTGTCAATCTCTCAAGAAACAGGTGCCGATGATCTACAGGATGGCAGCTAATGGAAACCGTGTAAACCACACCTCCTGCTAAAAGCGATCCCACCAAATCCTGAACCCATCCTCTCCATATCATCCCTGGGAAGAAGTAAGAAGCCATACTTAAACCAATATCTGCATACCCAGTCAGGCTGGGTTGTTGTGTGGGAACCAAGGCTTCTGTATCTATACATAGAGTTTAGAATGTTTTGTAGTCCTGATCCAAACCTTCCCTCAAGTTCTGTGTCTTTTGTGTTCATTTAGTCCTCATTTAGTAACTCAGGCTTTGGTAGCCAATCAGAGCTTCAAGCATAGACACCAGTAATATGGTTGGTTTCTTCCCCAGTCTTATATGCTGTGCCTTTGGTACAGAGTTTGAAACCAGAAGGTGGAGAACCTTGGGTTGAAATCTCTCTTGCTCCCATTATCTCTTTCCTCTCCCTCTCTCTCCTCATACTGTCTTTCTTTCTCTCTCTGTCTCTCTGTCTCTCTCTGTCTGTCTCTCTGTTGGGTTGAAGCTTACATCAGAAGGGTTGACCAGTTTGTCATTTATCTTGGGTGTAGTGAACTTAATAAGAACCATACTCCAAAAAAAAAAAAAAAAAACCATTTTGATTATTGAAATTAAAGAAAAATATGATGGCTAAAATCTTCACCAAATTGTTTGCATGATTTTGCTTTCCTCTTTCATGAGCTCTTCCCTATCACTTCATATCAAGATGATAGAGGAAGGATAGAGACAGGGTTAGAGATATGGATGAGAAATATTATGGAATGTTCATAGCCAGGACCTATGTCAGGATTATAACAAAATTCTGTAGTTCCTGCTACAAGAATAACTCAAGAGGCTAATATTCTTGGGAACAAGTGTGAGCAAATACAAATCCATGCACTGGCATTACATAATTAAAATTAAATCAAATCTTAAACCAAACATATTTTCACCTGTGAATATACAATATTGTTAGCACTCATTCCTGTAACCCAGGTACTTATGTGTTTAAAGTCTTAACAGTTTCCTCCAATATGCATTGCTTTATGTAATATGAAGCAACTGTGTAGGATTAGATTTAGAGGAATCAATCTTCTCAATGAAGCTTTTTACATTGTTAAAGTAATGAGTGAAAAGGCCCACATTGCAGGGCCTCTACTAAAGAGATCTCAGCTGAAGAGTCCCAGGTCCCAGCTAGATCAGCCTATCGATGCAGAAACATCCAGAATATCAGCCCAGCATTGCCAGGCCTTGGCTAGAATCCTCTAATGGATTTTTGGGCCCCACCCAGAGAATCACCTTTCTCCATGGGACCATTCTGAGTTCCTGCTGGGTGGATCCTTGACCCCCATTGTAGGGCCCCTGACAAAGAGGCTTCAGCTGGAGAGTGCTAGGCCCAGGCTAGATCAGCCTATCAGCTTAAGGAACATCCTGGGTCCCAGCCTTTTGAAATCTTTGACTTGTATCACCAGTCTTCTGGTGGAATTTGAACTTTTAGCCCCATTGCCAGGCCCTGCCTGTGAAGAGACCTCCTAGAGAGCTTGGACCATCCAGATCTACAGACATCAAACTTCTGACCCACCAAAACACACCGTGGACGAAGCTATGGGAAGATGGCAATACAATAAAACACCTAACAACAGAACTACAAGAATAACAGCACACGAATCTATGGAATCTACACCAAATAGACTGGAAAACAACAAAGCAGATGAAGTAGAAGAGAACAAAATAAAATTATGGCCATAAAAATGATAGAGGCCCTGAAAGATGAGGTGAGAAAATACCTTAAAGAAATGGAAGAAAAACAAACAAAAAAATGGGAAAAATAGAACAAATTTCTTAAAGAAAGTACAGAAAGCCAGAAAAAACAATTAAGCAAGTGAAGGAAATAGTTCAAGAATTGAAAACGGAAATGGAGACAATAAATAAAATGTAAACTGAAGGAATGCTGGAAATAGAAAAACTGGGCAAACCATCAGGAACTACAGATGCAAGCATAACCAACAGAATTCAAGAGATGGAAGAGAGAATCTCAAGCACAGAAGATAAAGTAGAGTAAATAGATTCATTGCCCAAAGAAAATCATAAATCCAACAAATCCTTAACACAAAACATCCAGGAAATGTGGGACACCTTGAAAAGGCCAATCCTAAGAATAATAGGTATAGAGGAAGGTGAGGAAGCCCAGGTCAATGGTGCCAAAAACATATTCAACAAAATCATTGTGGGAAACGTTCCCAATCTGAAGAAGGACATGCCCATAAAAGTACAATGAGCATACCAAACACCAAAAAAGACCCCTCGACATATAATAATCAAAACATCTAACATACAAATAAAGAAGTTACATTAAGAGCAGTGAAGGAAAACTTCCAGGTAACATATAAAGGCAGACCTATGAAAATTACACCTGACTACTCCATGGAAAGCCTCAAGGTGAGAAGGTCCTGGACAGATGTTCTACAAGTACAAAGAGTCCACGTATGCCAGCCCAGGCTACTATACCCAGCAAAATTCTCAATCACTATTGATTGAGAAAGCAAAATGTTTAATGACAAAGCCAGATTTTCACAATACATATCTGCAAATCCAGCCATACAGACAGATTTGGAAGGAAAACTCCAACCCAAGGAAGTTAACTATGCTCACAAAGACATAGGGAAAACATAATCCACTTTACACAAATCAAGGGAAAAGCAGGACTAATAAATTCACAATACCACTGCCAACAACAAATCTAAAACAAACAAGCATTAACAATCCATGGTCCTACACTCCCTGAACATTAGTTCTTAACTTGCTTGTAAAGAGACACAGGCTAACAGAGTGGATATGAAGACAGAATCCATGTCACTGCTAAGCTTCAAATCTAGACATTACCTCAGGCTAAGGAAGATCTTCCAATCAAATGGACCCAAGAAGCAAACAGGTGTGGCTATCCTAAAATCTAACAAGTTAGACTTCCAACCAAAATTAATCAAAAGAGATGAAAACAGTCATTCTGTATCCATCACAGGACAAATGCATCAACACAAAGTCTCAATTCTGAACAGCTATGATCCAAATACAAAGGCAACCACATTCATAAAGAAAACGCTACTAAAACTCAAACCTCACATAAAACCTCACCCCCTTATATTGGGATACTTCAACACACCACTGTCACCACTAGACAGGACCACTAGTCACAAAGTTAACAAACTAATAAAAGCATTAACAGATGTTTTGTCTCATTTGGGTTTAACAGACATCTATAGAATGTCCCATCCAAACACAAAAGAATATAACTTCTTCTCTGCTTCTCTAAAATCGACCAAATAGTAGGTGGAATAACAAACCTCAACAGATACAAGAGAATTGGAATAGTCCCCTGTATCTTATATAACCAGCATGCTTTAAAATTGGAGTACAACAATGATACAAATTGCAGAAACCCTACAAACTCATGGAAACTGAACAATATTCAATTGCACCATACCTGAGTCAAAGAAGAAATGAAGAAATTAAGGACATCCTAAAATTCAACAATAATGAGGGCACAACATCCCCAAAATAATGGGACACCTTGAAAGCAGTGGTACCAGAGAAGTTCATTGCACTATGTGCCCATATGAAAAAACAAAACAAAACAAAACAAAACAGAAGATAGTCACAATAGAGATTAACACCCAAAATGAAAGCCTTAGGACAAAAAGAAGCACACTCACCCTAGAGGAGTAGACACCGGAAAATAATAAATTTGAGGGTTGAAATCAATAAAACAGAAAACAGGGAAACAATGCAAAAAAATCAATACAAGAAAGGGTTGGTTTTTCAAGAAAACCAACAACCTAGAGAAAACTTTATCCAATCTAAAGAAAAAGCAGAGAGACAACATGCAAATTCACAAAATCAGAAATGAAAATGGGAACATAACAAAAGATACTGAGAAAATCTCGGAAACATTCAGGTCATACTTTGACATACTGTGACCTTAATATTTACAACAAATGTATGGTTATCAAGAAGGTATACAATATTTGGGAAAGGATAAAGGGGAGATGCAGAGACAAAGAAAAGAACAAAAGCTGGAAAATATAATCAACTTTTTATCAAAACACCAGAGGAAACTCAGCCAGGAAAACTGAGATCTTGACCAATGTTAACCAGCTACCCATCATGCTAGTTGTTTAGTTCTTAAATAAAAAGAATTCACAATTCCCACCAAATTAATTCAGAAGAATGCTCGCTCTTTTTTGCTTCTGACCTTCCAGGTAATGACATTTTTCCCAACAGAGATACCTCATGGTTTAGAGCTCTCTCTAAAAATGGGGGTAATATCTTCCTATGCTTCTGCAAACTCTAAGGCTCCTTGTGGTTTAAGGTAAAACCAGCCCTATGATGACCTCACAAAAATTAATACAGAAGAATGATTTAATTTCTGCTTCTGACCAAGGCCCTGTATAATGCCATGGCCCTGTCCACCCACTAAACACCATGCATACTTGAGAAAAGAGCAGATAAGAAATTCCTTTTTTCCCAGGAACTCAACTTTCCTGAAACCTGCTATGGTAGCTAGTGAGTTTGGAAATTTAAAAGAGCTGTGATCATGTATTGCTGAAAGATGACTCTAATGACCTATTTCCACTGAATTATAAACTGTGTGTGACACATAAAGACAAATCTGAATGTGGAATGCAATATTCATAAATTCCATATGCAAACTTTCATTTTTTTGTTGGATGTTCCCAACACAAACCAAAAGAAACCTTGTCATTCATATTGAACTCTGATATTTCTTTCCTTTTGGTTTGTTTGTTTTTTGTTATCCTTTGGTTTTTCTTCTGGTTTTCAAGGCAGGGTGTCTCTTTATGTTTGGGTGGGTGTCTCTTTATGTTTGGGACCTACACTAGAACTCTCTTTGAAAATCATACTGGCCTCAAACTCACATAGAGCTTCTTGACTCTCCCTCTCAAGTGCTTGAATAAAAAAGTTGTGCATCACCACAGCCCAGTGTGGACACAGAGATTTCATTCACACAAAGAAACCTGCACTCAGGGAGTATAAGAAGAAAATGGGCCATTGCCCTGGTCAACACAGGGCACATGTTCCCTTTCTGTCCCTGCAGAAATGAGAGCTAGGCTCTGAAGCTTACACACTGACCATGCTATGGGGCTGTGGATTTCATTGAATCATCTATACAAAAGTCAGCAATTTGGTTTCATTATCACATCAGTACTTTATCAAGAATATTGACTGTCCTTGTCTATGGACACCAAGAAATGGCCAGTCTAACATTGTTTGAACCATCTACAATTGATTATAGGCTCCACTCTGATATTTCCACCAAACGAAGGCAAGGAATTGCACATGTTCCTTCCTTCTCCCACCTCTTTCTGCACTCTGCCTACAACCTGTGGTCATTTGCCAGGGGAATTGGAAAACAGTCAATAAGTAACCTTTATTTCCTTCTTAATGAACACTCAAAGCTTTTTCCTAATGTAATTGTAGGATTTTCTTCCCAGTACTAGGCAGCAAAGTCAGGAGTAGCTGGGATCAATGGAAATCTCAAGGACATAACACCATCGGCTACACCCAGCTCAATATAACTTCCAAATTTTATCCTACAAATCTGGTCTATCTTCATTCCCATGACAGGATTTAATACACCCTGAACATTTAAAGAAGAAAATCACTGATTCTATATTAGTTAGGATTTTTATTGCTGTGTATAAGTTCTAAGACCACCACAATACTTTTTCTTGTTGTTTCACAAGACAGGGTTTCTCAGTGACTTTTAAGGTGGTGTTGGAACTAGCTCTTGTAGAACAGCCTGGTCCCAAACTCACAGAGATCAACCTGTCTCTGCCTCCTCGGTAAAACTCTCCCAGTCAGGGATTCTAAACCTGGCCAGTGAAAATCAGGGATGAAATACTCATCACTCTCCTTGCAAGAAAGATATCCCCCACAAATTTTACAAAGAAAACGCTTAATTTGATTGGCTCATAGTTTCAGAAATTGAGTCAATTTTCATCATAGCAGGGAGCATGATTTGAAGAAGAATATGGTGCTGGCTACATCTTGATATGCAGGCCTCAGTAAGACATCTTATATACTTGCCCATATCCAAAGCATAGGAAACTACAAAATCCATGACCAGTGACACTCTTCTTCTCAAAATGCCAAAATCAATGCAACAAAGGTCCTCCTTCTACTTATGCCATTCCCTATGAGATTAAAGGTGTAATCACATTCAAACCAACACAACGCAGCAATCACAGCCATTTTTTTGTTTTGTTTTATTATTTTATTTAATTTTATATAACAAAGTCCAATTAAATGAAAACAAACATTTATAAACAAAATTTTGGAATTTGGGCATCGTTCTTTCCAAACTACTTCTTGCTGGTAAGGGGTGCTGTCATGGGGGATTTGAAGAAGATTCAGATATCCTCCTGGCTGTAGTCTGTAGGGCTGTTTTGTGCAGGTGTTTTGAATGTAGGATCTCCTTGTACTATGTTTCAGGCGGTCTGGCGTGATCAAACCACATTAGTCTGGAAGGAATACACATCTTTTCATTTTCTGTAGAAACAAAAATAGAAATCCTTTTCCCCAGTAACTTGTCCTTCAACTTAAATTTTGCAGTCAAAGCATTTTTTTAATTTAATTTATTATTTTACATGTCGATCCAGTTCCCTCTCTCTCCCTCCCTCCCAACCTCTCTCACTCCATCCCTCCATTTTACCCTCTCTGCCATCTCACTTGCACTCTAACCACCCTCCCCTCATCCAGTTTGGGTCATGTAGGTCTGACAGTTCATGTGAAGTAGGGACTAGGGCTTCTCTCTTGTCTCTAGATTAAGGCAGTTATCCCTCCATGGGGGATGTGTTTGCAAAGTCCTTTTGTGCTCCAGGAATACATCCTGGCTCCAATGTCTGAGGTCCCTTAGACTGCTCAGTCCTTCTGGCTGAGACCCATATTCAGGGGGGGCTGAGTCAGTCCCCTGCTGGCTTCCCAGCTATCAGTCTAGTGGCCTTTAGCTCTTCCTTGTTCAGGTAAGCTGCCTCCATGTGCTTCTGCTGCCTGGTCTTGTCCTCTCCCTCTGCATCTGAGTTCTACTTCGACTCAGTGTTTATGTATGAGTATTTGCTTCTGTTTCCAACAGGCAACATCTGAGGTCTCCAAGGATAAGTTAGTTGTTGATCTCACTCTCTGGATATGATATTTATGATAGCCTTTCCACAGAAGCTCAAATTGTTAGTTAGCACCAGTCTTGTAGTTCTCTAGACCTTTCTTTGTGTTCAATTTTATCTTCAAACCAATATTGGCTCCCTATTTTATATTCTCTCTCTCTCTCTCTCTCTCTCTCTCTCTCTCTCTCTCTCTCTCTCCTATCTTCTATTCCTAACCAGGCTCAATCTTCCTGGTTGCACGTTTTCCGTTCCTCCCCGTCATTTTCTAATAATTCTCTCTTCATTCACTGCCCCCCCTACTTCCCCTGAGCTCTGGGGGGACTTGTACATTACCAGTTCTTTGAGGGACTTTATATGAATCTCTTAGAATACACCTTGTATCCTAGTTCCTCTGGTGGTGTGAATTATAGGCTGGTGATCCTATGATCTAGGTGGAAAATCCATATATGAGTGACTACATACTGTGTTCCTCTTTTTGTGACTGGGTTACCTCATTCAGGATGGTTTCTTCAAGTGCCATCCACTTTCCTGCGAAATTCAAGATACCATTATTTTTTTCTGCAGAGTAGTATTCCATTGTGTAGATGTGCCACATCTTCATTAACCATTCTTCAATTGAGGGGAATCTAGGTTGCTTCCAGGTTCTTGCTATTACAAATAGTGCTGCTATGAACATAGTTGAACAGATGTCTTTGTTGCATGGATGTGAATACTTTGGGTATATGCCTAACAGGGGATTGCCAAGTTCTGTGTAAACTAATTCCCATTTTCCTGAGGAACTGCCATACTGATCTCCAAAATGGTTGTATGAGTTTGCAGTCCCCCCAGCAGTAGAGGAGTGTTCCCCTTTCTCCCCATCCTTGCCAACATGAGTCATCATTGTTTCTAATATTAGCAGGAGTAAGATTCTTGCAGGAGTAAATGGTATCACAACTTTGTTTTGATTTGCATTTCCCTGATAGCTAAGGATGTGGAGCATTTTCTTAAGTGTCTTTCAGCCTTTTGATTTCCTCTATTGAGAATAATTTCTTCAGTTCTGTACCCCATTTTTTAATAGGGTTATTTGGTGTTGTGTTGACTAGTTTTTTCAGTTCTTTCTATATTTTGGAGATCAGCCCTTTGTCAAATATATGATTGGTGAAAATCTTTTCCCCGTGTGTGGGATGCCATTTGGTCTTGCCTTCTGTGTCCTTTGCCTTACAAAAGCTTCTAAGTTTGAAGAGGTCCCATTTACTAATTGTTTCTCTCAGTGTCTGTGCCCCTGTAGTTATGTTCAGGAAGTGGTCTCCTATACCAATTTATTCAAGGGTACCTCTTACTTTCTCTTCTAAGAGGTTCAATGTGGCTGGATTGATGTTGAGATCTTTGATCCTTTTGGACTTGAGTTTTGTGCATGTCGACATACATGGGCCTATCTGCAGTCTTCTACACACCCTCATCCAATTTTTCCAGCACCATTTGTTGAAGATGTTGTCCTTGACCCATTGCATAATTTTAGCTGTTTTATCGAAAATCATATGTTCATAGGTATGTGGGTTAATATCAGGACTTTCAATTCAATCCCAGTGTTCTACTTGTGTATTTTTATGCCAATACCAGGCTGTTTTCAAAACTATATCTTTGTAGTAGAGCTAAAGTCATTAATGGTGAGGCCTCATCAAGTTCTTTTGTTGTATAGGGTTGTTTTAGTTTTTCTGGGCCTTTTATTTTTCCATATAATGTTGATTATTATCCTTTCAAGGTTGGTGAAGAATTGTGGTGGGATTTTAATGGGGATTGCATTGAATCTGTAGATTGCTTTTGGTAAGATTGTCATTTTTACTATGTTTATCCTACCTATTGAAGAGCGTGGAAGATCTTTCCATTTTCTTGTATCTTCTTTAATTTCTTTCTTTAGAGCCACAAAATTCTCATTATATAGGTCTTTTATTTGTTTGGTAAGCATTACACCAAGATACTTTATGTTGCTTGTGGCTTGTGGCTATTATAAAGAGTGATGTTTCTCTGATTTCTTTCTCTGTCTCTTTGTCGTCTGAAAAAAGTAGGGCTACTGATTTTTTGAGTTTATCTTGTATCCTGCTAGTTTCCTGAATGCGTTTATCAGCTGTAGGAGTTTCCTGGTAGAGTTTATTGGGTCGCTTATGTAAACTATCATATCATCTGCAAAGAGAGACACTTTGACTTCTCCCTTTCCAATTTGGATCCCCTTGATCTCTCTTTGTTGTCTTATACCATTAGCTAGAACTTCTAGTACGATGTTGAAGAGATATGGAGAGAGAGGGCAGCCTTGTCTTGTTCCTGATTTTAGAGGAATTGGCTTAAGTTTCTCTCCATTCATTTTGATGTTGGCAGTTGGTTTGCTGTATATTGCTCTTATTAGGTTTAGGTATGTTCCTGTTATCCCTGATCTCTCCAAGACCTTTACCAAAACATGTCCAGGGCCAGATTGATTCAATGCAGAATTCTAGCAGACATTCAAGGAAGAACTAATAACAATACTCCTCAAACTGTTCCACGTGATAGTAACAGAAGGTTCATTGCCAAACGCTTTTTATGAGCCCACAATAACCTTGCAACCCAAGCCTCACAAAGAAACAATTAAGAAATAAAACTACAGACCAATATCCCTGATGAACATCTATGCAAAAATACTCAATAAAACATTGGCAAACCGAATTCAAGAATACATCAGAGAAATCATCCAACATGACCAAGTAAGCTTCATCCCTGGAGTACAGGGATGGTTTAACATACGAAAATCTATCAATGTGATCCACCATATAAACAAACAGAAAAAGAAAATCCATACGATTATCTCCCTAGATGCAGAAAATCCTTCGAAAAAATTTCAACACCCTTTCATGATAAATGTCTTGGAGAGATCAGAGATAACAGAAACATACCTAAACATAATAATAGCAATTGACTTTAGTCTTAATAATAAAATTGATTCATGTGGAGATTATCTGTTAGTAAGTTCACTAGATAGAATACAAATGATATATTAGGTAGTATTGGGGAACAACTTACACGGATGATAATAAAGAACTGCGGAGATGTTCCAGCTTAGAAGGATGCAGTCCCTGCCCTTCTTATTTGATCTGCAACATAGAAGAGAGAAGTGAGAGACAGAAATGTGGAAAGGGAGTGAGAAATAGATGGTGGGGAGTGAGAGAATTACAGACAGAATGTGAATGAGAGAGGTCTACCGCAGGATTCTCCACCTTCTGTTCATAGACACAGAACCAAAGGCACAACGAAAGAAATAACTTCATGAGATGATCTGAGAAGAAAACCTGGATTTACAAGAACACCCCCCCTCTAAATGGTGTGTCCACTAGAGGTTCTAAGTGATTCTTATAGACTAAGTGACAGGACCAGGCAAGCAGAAGATACACAGCTGCTTGAGAGTGGGATTTGTAACATGGTAACCAAATGTTCTGACCATTTGTATACACATAGAAGCCCACAGGGCTTTCACCTAAATTACCCTGAGACCCTGAGTGTGAGGGCATTGGTCTGATTCTGGCTTCTTTTTGTTGGCAAGGGACAATGTGGGGTGGAGTTTTCAGGTGTTGGTGGACTCAGCAGGAGGTGTTGCATAGAGAAGTTTTCTCTTAGCTGCCAGGTTGGAGACCTTAGGCATCTGTTCCTTGAGTAGGTGGATAAGGAGGGTTGAGTGAAGCTTCAGCCATAACAGTGGTTTGCAGGTAGCACCATTCCGTTCCCCAACCTCAGTGTACCTAATTCAAACCCTCATCTGAACTCACCTCAGTTCAGACTCTGCCCTTAAATAGCTGCCATTAGAGGCTCAACCGGGATGTGGAGCAGATGCAAAGGCATCCACTTTTAGATCCACCACCTGATCCCTTGTTTTCTATTCTCCAGGGAAACACAGGACAGTTATGCTCTGATTAAGTATGGATTCATTATTTCAGTATTATTGAAGCATTGCATCAGAAACTCTGGGTTTCAGTTTTCCTTTCCACTCAGCAGGATTTTTAAGTTCACAGGGGTCTTTGCTCTTATGTTCCTGCCCACACGGCAGAACCAATACAGAATTCTTGTTGCTCCCTGGATTCTTTGACCACACATTTCACTCCAATCACATAGTCCAGTCCTCCAGATATGAAAGAGTGTTTTCATTATGTTGTACTTTCGAATTGATTTTCTCTCTTCTTTCAATTAGTCACTCAATCTCTCCTGCTCTAAAATGCTTACACCTTTGGAGGTGCCTACCTGCCTCTAATTCCTTTGCACCACTACTCTCTGGAATATACTCCCAGACACTTCTCTTAAGCTCTTTGTCTCTGTCCTCCATAATGTAGAAATGAGCTGCTGAGTCAGATGATTGGTTTCAGCTTGCATCTCTCTCACTGTTAGCACAAGGAGACCCAGAAGATGGAATGAGCTCCTGACACAGCAGTTGCTGCTGGCAGTTTAGGAATTAAGTTCATACCAACTTTGAAGCCACTATGGTGTTTGACTTGGTGTCATCACTTCTTGGAAAAATCAATGGCTAGGTTTGTTTACTAGATGCAACATCTTGTTAGCCTCTAATCAACCTGTAAGACTCAGGCATTATGGTTACCTGACTCTGTTACATGGGAGAGTGTACTGAAGAATTTTCTCTGCTCAGCCCAGATTTCCATGAATACTAGTGTGCCCACAGGACCCAAGACCCGTATAAAGACAGATTTTGCCCACTTACACTCCCTCCCTCTTCTCTCTTTCAGGCTCTTTGTTCTCTTGCTGCTATTTCTGCTCTCTCCCCTCTCATCTCTTTGTGCTCCTGACTCCACATTCTCTCCTGTCACATGTCTATGTGTCTTTTTCTCTTTATCTCTTTTTTTTTTGTTTGCTTCCATTTTTTCCCCTTACTAATAAAACTTCTCACTCAAGTTCTGGCTGCCTGGCAATGTTTGTACCCCACCTTAGTCACCCTCTCCTTCCATGGAATCTGCAGTGGTCCTCCATGCAGGACCACCATTAACTTTATCTTAATATTGAAGCAAGAGGACATTGTCATGAGATATTCACCCTACTGGTACCCAAAGATAACTGAGTAGACATCACTGAATTTATATAGTGGTGGTTCAGCTGTAATGTGGGGCAACATATTTCTCCATTTTATCTGTCTATGTTAAAAGTCAATTGTTAGTAGAGGGAGGATGTGGGGATTCAACTCTTTGCCTGACTGATATCCAAAGTGCTGACCTGAATTTTAAATTTTCTTTTACTACTTGTGTTGATGCCATAGCTGGTCTGGAACTCCTGGGTATATAGTAGCCAACTTAACTGTCTCATTCCCTGTTGTAGCTGGGATTGCTGGATCATGATTAGAGGTACTCCACTACCCAGTTGTAAGGTGAACTTGTAGAACAGGATGACACTATTCATACCCATGTCATGGTTAGGGTTTCATTTTTTCTTGAACCTTTTAAAGGATTTTCCTCTACGTGAATATATATGTTTCTTACATATGCTTTTCTTGTTTAAAAATGCTCTTGTAGCTTTACTTTTTCAGTCAGAAAATACTCACCAAATTGAAATATTTTTATTTTTTCAAAGTATGTAGGTTATTGTTTGCTAAATTCTAGTGACTAACTATCGGTATCAAAAATGATACGGTTATGATTTGTTTGTTTTTTTTTTTGCAATATTTGTGCCTCTCTGTGGATGTTTTCCTTCCATATGCAAGATTTCTTATAATGATCACTCATCTTGCGCTCTCTATTTGCAAAATAGGACCTTGCAGGACTGATAATCCTGCCTCTACCTCCTAAGTGTTGGGAGAGGGGTAAGTATGTTTCATTTAGCCTCTTACCCTCATTATGTTTTTTAATTTGTATTTGAAAGAGTCTTTCTATTTTGCATAGCCCAGATTCAAAATCTGGTTGTCTGACCATATTACCCATCTGAGTCCTGGATTCACAGGCAGTTTGAACTTGTGAAAAATATGCTGGCTGACCAAGGTTATGTACAAGGAAGAAAACTGGGTAAATAACTCCAAGGTGAACCTCAGACTGTTTTATGTAAAAAATTAATTATCAAAAGAGCTGGAAATAGCTCTAGGCTGGAAAATTTTCCCCAGGGTCTATAGCTGTGCAGCCTGTTCCCATTCTTAGTATCTGGAAATCTGATAACCCAGTATGGATTGTCCCTTATGTGCACAGTTCTTACCTGTTACACATCTTGGAGTTAACCCCAGTGGTGTCAGGCCTAATGATATGTGGCAGATGGATGTAACTCATGTTCTTTCCTTTGGCCAACTATAATTTGTACATGTATCTGTGGATATCCATTCTCATCTCATATTTGCCTCTACTCATACTGGAGAAAGGCTTAAGGATGTTAAGAGCCATTGTTTACATCCATTGCTTATATGGAAATGCCCAGACAATTAAAAACTGATAATAGACCAGCGTATACTAGTCATGGTTTTAACCCTTTTTTTGAAAAAAAAAATTAATCACACATAAGACAGGCATCCCTTATACAGCTCAGGGTCAGGCCATGGTAGAGTGTGTGCATCGCACAATTAAAGCCTATCTTCATAAAACAAAAAAAGGGGGGGTGAGTTTACAGGGTCTACTCATAATCACATTTCTCTGGTCCTTTATATTTTAAATTTTTTAACTATTCATGGTGCTGCTCGATCTGCAGCCGACTGGCATTGGCACCCTCGGTCATCTGACTGTGGCTCAGTTATCTGGAAGAATGCCACTAAGGGAAAATGGAGTGGCCCCCAACTCAGTTCTAGTATGGGCCGGAGGGTCAGATTGTGTCTTTCCACAAAACACGGATAACTCTGTTTGGGTACCTAAGTGGCTGATTCACCATATGCGGAGGGAATGTGATTGTAACAGCCAGAAAGAAGGTCCGATAGGTCTTCAAGAATCTACCCATCCTGATACCTGTGGGTCTGAGTAGCTATATGTGGCCTTTTATCCTAAACACTAATTATAGTTTGAATCATGAGGCTATAAATTTACACTTTTATACAAAGGACAAGAATTTCACCTTCATCTCAGGCACTGTATTCTGGTTCCATTCTTATTGTTGTAAACAATGCTAATAATTTTGGAGGAAGTTTCAATTGTTCTCAGCAGGTCTGCAGACTGTAACAGCTGTCGTGAGCAACATACCCAGGTGTGGAGCAGAGAGGAAAGGAGATTCCAGGATCATGCCTGCCAGTGCTGCCTTCACCCCTGTAGATGCAGTTTCTACCATAGCCCTCTCCCAATCTGTAAATACTGCAAGCACAGTGGCTCAACTATCAGGTGATTTGGCTTAAGCCTTAGCTACCCAAAGCACACTTTATTATCTAGTACAAATTGGCATTTTTAAACTAAATTTACAAACTAATCTCCTGTAGGAACACTTGAATTTTTGTGAGAAACTCATATGGCTTCTTGTTCTGTCTTTCACACATATCTGTGTTAATTCATCATTTTTCTCCAGAAATCCTGGAGTGATCAGTTTTTAAGTTATACACATGCTTTAGCAATGCAGATCATTAATATCTATGAAACCTGAATGCCACTTGCCAATGCAGAAGGCCTTTTACAAGGACTTCAACTTGTGAGCAGATCATTGGAGGTTTGTAGCCCTTGCACTTGCGCTACTTTGCCACAGTATTAAAGAGGCCCAGGCCAACTTTCTAACAAGACAGAAAATGTCTCTGCCTACTTGAGGCTAACAAACTATTCACCTGTGAATGTAAGGCAGAGGGGGCAAATATCCAACCTAAGACAGGAAGGTTACGTGCCTGGGCGACCTCTCCAATGAAGGGTAAATAATTATGCTGATGTCTTCTGCCAAATAAGGGAGGTGTTAGTTTATATTAAAAGAAAGGGATACCGGTAGGACCCAAAGCAAATTGAGCAAGCCTGAAGCTGTTGGAGGGAATTCCTTGCATCATGGCTGTTCTTGGTACTCTTCCTGTTTTGATAACAAACCTTGACACATAACACACACCGTGTGACAACACATACCTCATGACAATACATACCTCATGAATACAAACACCTTTTACTGTGGAGCTAAGCCTAAAATTCCTGTAATTTTCCACTGTGCTGTAAGTCGGTAATTAAGCCCATTCTTGCCCCTCAATAAACGGCATTCAGTATTAGGCATTCCGACATTGCATTGAATGAATTACCCGCTGTCTTGTCTTAATTTCAAACTCTAGGCCTTCACCTGCGATGGTAGCACGGGAGCTACAAAAAAAAAAAAAAAAAAAAAAAGGTTTTTTTTTTCTTTTTTCTTTTCATTCTCTTACCTTTAGACCAGCTTGATCACATGGTTTCTCACAGTTGTTTTGATTTACATTTGGCTGATGACTAAGGATTTAGAGCACTGTCTTATGTTTCTTTCAGTCATTTCTGATTCCTCAATTGAAAATTCTCTATTAAGTCCTTACCCCACTTTCTAATGGTTATTTAGAATTATTTAGAGTTGGTGGTGTGTCATGTTATCAGCCCGACAGAGTTCATTAGATAAGATTCTCTGCTCATGAGATTATTAAATTATTCCATTTGTAAAATCGGTGTTACCTGTGTCCCACATGGGCCAGTTTTGTTGCAAGCTCTCAGAAACTGATGGTGTGAAACAATGCAGTTTTTTAAATCCTTTAAACATTCGATCCTTTAAAATCTATTATTACAAATCAGAAACCACAGGATATCCCAGTGTCCCTCATTCTCTTGGCACTGGTTCTGGTACCAATCTCATGCTGTGTCAGTCACACAGCAGCCAAACCCATAATGGATGATATCATCATTACATATGTAATCAAAAAAGTAACTAATTGGATAGTCCTTCATACTTAACTTCCATAAGATGGAACCAGAGTCCAGTGATTGCCAAGGAAGTAATACTTAGATAATTAAATGAATAAAAATCAAACAAGTGAATGGTGTTTTATACATGACTCCTACAAGACTGCTCAAAACTGAAGAGAAAATTGAGTTTTTGATTATAGATTTGAACAAAGATTGAATGAATAATGAGATAATTTGTCATAATTCACCCCTAGAGAGCTAACAAAATGCTATCACCATTGACTTAAATAAACAAATAATGAAATCACAAGAGACAATTAACACCAACAAGGTGGATCCAGACTTCACTCTTCCTGGAGTTGAAAAAGGCAAATTTGAATAGTGAAATAATCAGATAGTTAGATCGTCTGTCACACCTGGGTCACACCAAACTTCAGGGTTCACAGATTATATGAGGAAATGATTTAATAATTACATATTTAAATGTGTAAGTTGTTGAACTTTTTTGACTCATCAATTCCTGCACAGGCATGCCGGACATGATAAAGTATGTTGTCATCACAGATTTTTAAAATTCCATAAGTTAATAAAGAGATATTTGTACTGTCTTCCCTGATGAACTCTGTTGGCCTGACATCATCACCAGTGCCTGAATCTCTGTTGTGATGCGGCAGGACCTGAGATGATGGGCCCACACCTGGCACAGCAGCAGCAGCTAAAATGTTGATATCAGCTGAAAAGATGGCTGCAGCAGGGGCATCTCCAGCAGAGCTGAGAGACAGCAGATCTTCCGTGATCTGGGTCATCATCCTTGTGCGAGGTGTTGGTGATGGTGCCGACCTCCTAGTGCCACTACTTCTTATAATCATAGATCACAACCGATGTGGAGATGAGGAGTATGAGCAGGGGGTCAAACACCCAGACCACCATGCCTGCTTTGGTGAAGTCCTTGTACTTCTTGGAAGGCACCATGGAATCTTCTGGACCTAATCACTCAGCATCCCTAGTACTCTGGGTGATGCATAGGTCACCCAGAAACTGCTTTGTCCATGTCTACAACCTTCCTAACCTTGTCCCTGACAGATATTTGCACCCTAATCAGTATAGATGATATCATTGTCCATCGATTAAATGATTGAAATAATTAAATAGGGCAGTAATAGCTAACTGTCACAAAAAAGAGGTGATATAGTCTTTAACTGGAAGGCAAGACTGGCCAGACTCCAATCATGAAGGATGTCATCATCATGATTTCTAACATTCAGTCATAAAATGTGATGATATTACATATTAACTCCTGAAGAGGGAGCTTTACATGACTCTTCATGGAATAGAGGATTATTGGTTTACATAAGTATACAAATCTATACATTATCTTGGGAATTATCAGGAACTGTCAATGTAAATACCATAATTATGTGATAAGATGATCTGCCACACTTGACGCCACAGTGTGGCACCAAACTCCAGGTGCCATGGATGATATAGTCATTGTTATATATAACTAAATCATCAAACAATGAGTTGATGTAACATCACTAACATCTCTAATGTGGCTCCAAACCAGACTCGTTAACAATGCTGTCATCATTAATTTAAATAATTTAATTACATAATTAATATTTAGATGGTCGAAAATATTTGGCACCCACATTGTGGAACAATAATCCACCAATCATACATTATCTAATGTCCTATTTTAATAATGAATTAATAAGATAATCAGAGGATGAAATGGACTGCCATCCTGGACACAATTGTCTCTCCCTTGACTCCCAAAAGATTGTGTGAAACTCCCCAGTTCATATCTTATTTAACCGCAGAGTTTAGTAGTAAAATGTGTAAATGCTGAAATGTCATTTTGTATGCAGGGTATTAGAAGATATCACATATTTAATGTTGGACTGCTGCCTCAAAAGAGATGGACTGCAATCCAATAATCCCTAAGTCTACTCTAACAAATGGATTATCACCTTCCTGAAGGAAGTTAACAATGGAAAACTCACCTTTTGATGAATAATTGTGAGTCTTATATTTTAATCAATTATATTACTTCTTAGGAGAGAGAGAGAGCATTCATAAATAGAAGTCTTTGAACTGTTTCTCCACAGACTATGTTCTCTGATATTTGGTAATCTTGAAATGGGTAACCAGTAAAAGCTATCAGCAAAATTCCAGCGATTTGGCTAAGACATTGTGAGGTGAATCACATGCTGTCATTAAAGGTTTTAGGAGAGTTATCTTGGGAGATTGTAATGTGCCATGGAAACACTTTATTGAAGCTGCTCTCTGGTCCCTGGCCCGTGATACCAGGATACGTAATGCACGCAGTGTTTCCATGCAACATTTATGATCCAACATTCTGTCACATTCTAGAGCACCTCCCACATGCTAATGTTATCATACCCACCAATGGACTAACCTTATAGCCTCACTGATTTTCTCACAAAAACAAAGCAGGGCCCTGATTTTTTTTTTGTTGTTGTTGTTGTAGTTATACACATATTTGCCAGTGTCTCTACAACATGCCTATAGTGATATAAGCATGAAAACGAAAGCATCATTATGCCATTCAAGAATATTGATGAGTATTTAAACCTATTTTCTATGCTTCAATTTTCTCATTTGCAGAATGGAAACAACACCATTAATCGACTCTACCATAATCCTTTTCTATTTATTGAAAAGAAAATAAACTCTTCATTCTCTTACCTTTAGAGCAACTTGATCAAATGGTTTCTCAGAGTTGTTTTGATTTACATTTGGCTGATGAATAAGGATTTTGAGCACTGTCTTATGTTTCTTTCAGACATTTTTGATTCCTCAACTGATAATTCCCTATTGAGTCCTTTATCCCACTTTCTAATATGATTATTTAGAGTTATTTAGAATTGGTGGTGGGTCATGTTATCAGCACGATGTAGGTCATTAGCTAAGATTCTCTGATCATGAGAGTATTAAATTATTCAATTTTTAAAGTCAGTGTTGACTGTGTCCTTCATGGGTCACTTCTGTCGCAACCTCTAAGAAAATTAGCATGCATAGTATTATAGTTCTTTAAAAATCTTTAATCATTCGATCATTAAAAAATATATTATTACATAATCAGTAATCACTGGATAACCCAGTGTCTCTCATTCTCTGGGTACTGCTTCTGGTACCGATTTCCTGTACGTGTCATTCTCACAGCAGCCAAACCCATAATGGATGACACCATCATTATTTACATAACCAAATAAGTAATGAATAGAAAGTCCTGCATACTTAACTTTCATAAGATGGAGCCAAACTCCAGCGATGGTCAAGGAAGTATTACTTAGATAATTAAATAATGCCACACAATTATCTCCCAGGTAGGAATGGCCAGACTCCAGTCATGAAGGACAACATCTTCATCGATTTCAATGATTAATATATAAGGGAAAAAATTGAACAACAACATGGTGGTGCATACTTGAGTTCCACATGGAGAAGTCAGACTCTTCTCTTCCTGGAATAAGGATTTATTTAAAAACTTATATTGAAAATCAATTAATTGGTGTTTTATGTTAACTCTGACAAGATGGCACCAACTTGTAAACCTATGGCTGAACTAACGATCTGTTTCAATAGCTAAATAATCAAGTAATGAGATGATGTTACATCATCACCTGCTAGAACCTGACTCCAAAAGGCACTTATGGTCCATATCATCACCTTTATATTAAATATGATAATGAAATGATGAATTATTATTTAATTTCCTAATTTTACAGTTAAATAAATTAGTGTAGTATTAGATGATGTGATGGTCTGGCATGATTGACTATTAGAAGGACGCTCAAATGTCCAGTGATCACTGAATATATAATGACAGATTTTCATAATTAAATGAATACAAATTAAAGAATTGGATGGTATATTATCCATGACCCCTACGAGATTGCTCAAAACTGAAGACATCATTGAGTTTTTAATCATAGATTTGAGCAAAAAAAATAAATGAATAATGAGACAATTTCTCATAATTCACCTCTAGAGAGATAACAAAATGATATCACCATTGATTTAAATAAATAAATAATAAAATCACAGGAGACAGTTAACACCAACAAGGTGGATCCAGACTCTACTCTTCCTGGAGTAGAAAAAGACAGATTGTAGTAATGAAATAATCAGAAAGATAGATTGCTGTCACACTTGAATGACACAAGGTGGCACCAAACTTCAGGGTTTACCTTTTATATAATGAAATAATTTAATAATTACCTTTACATATGTTAGTCTTTGATATTTTTTGTATTATCAATTCCTGGGCAGACAGGCCAAACATGATAAATTATGCTGTCATCAATGATTTTTAAAATTCCATATGTTAATAATCAATCATACTCTCTTGCCTGAAGAACTCTGCTGGCCTGACATCATCACCTGGGCCTGAATCTCTCTTGTTGTGGGGCAGGACCTGAGATGACGCGCCCATACCTGGCAGAGCAATAGTCGCTAAATTTTGATATCAGCTCAAAAGATGGCTGCAGCAGGGGCATCACTAGCAGAGCCGAGAGGGAGAGCATTTCTTCCGTGTTCTTGGTCGTCATCCTTTAGCGAGGTCTTGGTGATGTAGCCGAACTCCTTGTGACACCTTTTCTTCTAATCGTAGATCACAACCAATGTGAAGATATGGAGGAAGAGCAGGGAGTCAAACACCCAGACCACCATGCCTTTCTTTGTGACATATTTGTACTTCTCGGAGGGTACCATGGAATATTCGCAACTCAATCATCCAACATCCATAGTACTCTGGGTGATGCATAGATCATTCAGGAAGTGCTGTGTCCATGTCTACAATATTCCTAACCTCGTCTCTGGCAGATATTTGAACCCTAATCGGAATCGATGATGCCATTGTCCATCGTTTAAATCATTTAAATGATTAAATAAGTCAATAATAGCTAACTATCACAATGAAGAGGTGATGTAGCATTTAACTGGCAGGGAAGAATGGCCAGACTCCAGTCAGGAAGGATGTCATTGTCATCAATTGAAATAATTAATCATAAAATGTGATGATATTGTATATTAACTCCCCAAGAGGGAGCTTTACAGGACTCTTCATGGAATAGAGGATTATTGGTTTACATAATCATACAAATATTTACATTATCTTGGGTACTAACAAGAACTGTCAGTTTAAATAATTTAATTACAGGAATGAGTGCTCACATGAGAAAATATGCACATATGAAAATCTGTTTAGAGATTTGATTTAATTTTACTTATGTGATGTCAGTGTGTGAGTCTGTGACTGTTCATGGTGTTCGAAAATAAGGTTATACCCTTGAGAATACCTGTAGGAGGAACTACAGTATGTTCTCATAAAACAGACATGAGTCATGGCAATGAACTTTTCATAATTTTTTTTTCATTTGTGTCTCTAACCCTGTATATGTTTTAAGTCCTTTTTTAACATCTTGATATCAGGTTATAGAGAAGAAATCATGGAAGAGAAAACCCACATCATGTAAAAAAATTAGTGAACATATTAGACATCATATTTGACTTTAGTCTTAATAAATAAAATAAATCCATGTGGAAATGGGGTGTTAATAAGTGTACTAGACCCAAGACAAATGATAAATGAGTATATTATTGGATAACAACTTACACAGATGATAATAAAGACACACGGAGGCGTTCCACCTCAGGAGGATTCAGTCCCATGCCATTCTGATTGGATGTGCAACATAGGAGAGAGAAGTGAGGGACAGAGAGATGGAAAGAGAGTGAGAAATTGAGTGAGGGAGAGTGAGTTACAGACAGATTGGGAACGAGAGAGGGTCCACCCCAGGGTTCACCACCTTCTGTTCAGAGCCAAAGGCACTGCATAAGAAATAACTTCATGAGATGATCTGAGCACAAAGCCTGGATTCACAGGAACACCCCCCACACCAAATGGCAAGTCCACTAGAGGATCTGATTGGTTCTTACAACCTAAGTGACAGGACCAGTTGAGTAGAAGATACACAGCCACTTGAGAGTGGGATTTGGAACAGGGCAACAAAATAATCCAAACATTTGTATACACATAGAAGCCAGCACGGCTTGACCTAAGCAAAACTGAGTCCCTGATGTTGGCACATTTGTCTGAGTCTGGCTTCTTCCTGCTGGCAAGGAGAAGTCAGGAGTTGGTAGACTTAGCAGAAGTGTGGGTAAAGATGTTTTCCCTTAGCTGCCATTCTGGAGACCTCAAGCCTATGTTCCTTGAGTAGGTATAGAAGGAGGGTTGAGTGAAGCTTCAGCCATAACAGTGAGTTGCAGGTAGCACCATTCTGTTCCCCAACCTCAGGGTAACTAAAGGAAGCTTTCCTCTGAATTCACCTTAATTCAGACTCTGCCTTTAAAAAGCTGCCATTAGAGGCTCGATCAGGGGGTGTGCCGGATGCATGTTTGTACCCCACCTTTGTCACCCTCACCTGCCATGGAATTGCCCATGGCCCCCATGCATGATCACCTTTTAGTTTTATCCTAACATTGAAGCTAGAGAACAAAGAGATATCCACCCTACCCATACCCAAGATAAGTAGACATCATTGAATTTAAAGACTGGAGGCTAAGCCGTGAAGTGGATCAATGTATTTCTCTTATTGACTTGACTTTGTCAAAAGGCAATTTGGAGTAGAGGGAGGATGTGAGGATTCAACTCTTTGCCTGACTGACATTCAAAGTGCTTACCTGCATTTTAAATTTTCTTTTAGTTCTTGCGTTGATCGCATTGCTCATATGGAATTCCTGCCTATAACTTTACTGTCTTAATTTTTGTGGTAGCTGAGTTTGCTGGATCTTGATTATATGTACCAACTACCCAATTTTAAACTGAAATTGTAGAGAAAGATGACACTTGTCATATACATGTCAGGGTTAGGGATTGACTTTTTTCTTAAACACATTTAGAGGATTTCCCTGTGTTGCGTGTGTGTGTGTGTGTGTGTGTGTGTGTGTGTGTGTGTGTGTGTATCTTACATATGTTTTGTTCCGTTTTTTTTTTTTTTTTCCTATTTAAAGGTGTCTGTGCATCTTTTTTTCCAGTTGGAAAATACTCTCCCAATTGAAATATCGTTACATTTTCAAAATATTTAGGTTACAGCGTGTTAAATTCTGGTGTCTAATTATAGGTATCATAGATAATAAGGTTTTGATTTGTTCTGTTTTTGTCTGCAGTTTTTGTGCTTGTCTGTGGATTCTTTCCCTCTGTACACAAGATTCCATGTAGTGAACACTGATCTTGAAATCTCTATTAGCAAAAGAGTATCTTACAGGCCTGATTCTCCTGCATCCACCTCTATGTCCTAAGTGCTGGGTTGCAAGTGTGTGTCACTGTGCCTCTCACATTTCCTTGTTTTTTGATTTTTTTGAGAGAGTCTATCTATGTTGCTTAGACTTGCCTCAGTTTATGAATCCAACAAACTCAACAAACCTACAGGTGTTTATTGAAAAAGGGAGTGAAGGAAAGGGTACATGTTTACCTATTGGTGGCAGCAATAGAAAGAGAGAGAAAACTGGCAGGAGTTACTTGCTTATAAAAAGGGAGCAGTTTAGAACTAGGCTCTGCAGTTGTGGCCATAGAAACTGGAGTCATGGAGGTTTCATTGCCCCAGGTCCTTGTGGCCTCTGCATGCACAGTCTTTATAGGGCCATTTAATGAATGCATGGCGTAGCCATCTAAACTTTAACAGCCTTTGAGATGTCATTGTAAAGTGTTCATTTCTGAAAGACAAGTCCAGGAGGCAAGGGAATGTTTTCTATAGAAAGCAGAGAAGATTGATTCCAGGGCTTGGAAGGAACCTGAGCTTTAGAGAGGCCTGTGACCTGGAAAGGTTTCATAAGAAGAAGATACTGGCCCTGGAGAGGACTTGTATGGAGTGACAGTCAGGTGCTAAGGAGAAACCACCAGGGCAGGAAGAGGAGATTTTGGGAGTAGGAATAGGGGCAGGTTGCCTAGGGGGAGGGAGAATCCAATAAATCAATCATTATTAGGCAGCACATACTTTTCTGTGTGTTATCATTTCCCCTGTTATTTACAAAACATTCATATTATAAAATGATATAAAGGACTCTAGCTGTAAGTGTGGTGACACAGGCCTTTTAATTCCAGCACTGAGGAGGCAGAGGGAATTCTTTCTATTTGAGGCTAGCTTGGTCAACAAAATGATCTTCAGGACAACCTGAGACTCAGAGAGAAAACAAGTCTGGAAAAGCAAACAAAAAACCACTGCAAGAAACATCCTTTTGTGTATCCCTCAAAATGATGAACAAAATACCCCATGTGTCCTAATCGTCTTCCTACTCTTCAAGCCTTGCCCTAAGGAATTTTTTTCTTTTTTTTTTGCAATTTTTGCCAGTGGGAGAAAATGTTTGCATTGTGTCTGTCATGTACCATAATTTTCGCATGGTATTTCCTATTTCCTGGCTGATTATTCTTTTCTCTACCAAGGCATGTTTCTGGTGCACAGTGTTATTAAACTTTAATAAGCATCGCTCAAGTCTTTCTCACCTTGTTGTGTGTACTGACATTCCCACAATAGTGTGTGTGTCTGTGTGTGTGAGTGTGTGTGCAACCATGCAGTTGCGTGCATGCGAGTGTGTGTGTGTGTGTGTGTGTGTGTGTGTGTGTGTGTTTGTAGAAAAGAAGACAACTTTTGGGGACTATTCTCCCCACCATGAATCTCAAACATTTAACTCATATCCTCTAGATTGGATTCTGAAAATGATTTTATCCCAATTTCCCTTTCTAATCTGGCCTGTTTGAATCTTGATACTTTGTTGAGTTTATTCTTTCATAACTTTTAATAAAAATATTTGCTTTTGTTTTGTGAATTGTGTCTGCATGAATGTATACAATGCCTATGACTGCCTGAAGAAGAAACAAAAGAACACTGGATTAAATAGAGCTGGAGTTATAGGCTGTTATAAGTCAATAGACATGGATACTGGGAAATAAACACAGGTATTTGACAATAGCAGTAAGTACTCTTTGCCTCAGACCTAGCTGTACTATTCCTAATTCATATTTGTAATTAAAATGTTTTTTCTTGTATAATTTTAATTACATGGTTTTTATTTTTGTTTTGTCTTTGTTGTCAAGCACATGCCTGTGCACATGTGCTACCACACAGACTTTAACAATCCAAGGAAACTCTCTGGAGATGGTTATAGCTTCTTTCACTTTGGGTCACTGGAATTTAACTCAGGATGTCCAGTTTTGTGAGAAGTGCCATTTCCCAATGATCTACCTTAAAGGCCAATTATTTTAAATTTAGGTTTAGTTTAAGTACAGAGTATAGGGTTTCATCATGGCATCTTTATATACGTGTGATTATGTGCTTCCTTGTTAGTTTTCTTCCCACAATACTCTCCTCTTTGACCCTCCCCATCTCTAAGTGATTCCATTTCTTCTCCCATGTACTTTTAAAACGTATTTACTAGTTTTTTCAAGTAAACTTTGCAAGTTTGCAAGTAAGCTTGTTGAGTAATTTTTGTATCTATCAAAATAGGCTTCAAATAAAAATTAATCAAAAGAGTTGGGGAAGAACAATTCCTAGTCAAAGAAAAACTCCACCAATATGACATTTGATATTGCCCCAAACACAAGATCGGGAAATATACCTAAGAGGATTAGACAGCAAGAAGCTATTAAATCAGGGTTAAAATTAACAAAATAGAAACAAAGAAAAATAAAATTATTCAAAGAAAAACATATTTTTTTGAAAAATCAACACATGGACGAAACATTATCAAAATTAATGTAGAGATACAGAGATAATATAACAATTAATAAATTCAGAAATTAAAAGGGGACATAACAGTAATCAACAACACCATAGAAAATACATTAAAAACACCTCATTCACCCAAAGTGGGAATAGTAAAGAAATACATATTTTTCTTGGTAGGTACCACATATCAAAGTTCAATGAAAACAGCATGGAGAAATTAAATAGAGACCTATTACCCATAATGAAACAAAATGAATCATTACAAGCCTCTCAACCAAAAATAAATAAATAAATAAATAAATAAATAAATAAATAAATAACAAAAGCTGAGTGCAAGTTTGTTTTGCCATTTGATTTTACCAGACTCAACGAAGAGTTACAAATGGTACTCCTCAACGTATCCCATGATATAAAAACAAATGAAACTTTACCCAATTTATTTTATGATGCCACAGGTACACAAATATCCGTGTGTTCAGGCTCTTTTTTCAAATAATCATAGATAATTTATGTCAGATGCTACTACATCATATATCTTGAACCTAATGCATGGTACAGTGGATATTTGTGTTTCTGGATAGCCCTTAACAATTTGAATATTTCAACCAGGTTGACAGTTTCTGGGGATTCCAATTTCAAAAAACCATAGCAATTCTGCCTGATGACCTTGAGATCATTAACCAAACTTAGCACAAATGTCCAGAGCTGTGGGAACTATAAAGATAATTAGAGACCAATTTCTCTCATGATCATAGGTGAACAAATAAAAACCCTTACAAACAGATTCCAAGAACACCATAAAAAGATCGTGCAATCCAATAAAGGAGGCCTCATTTGACATAGGGTGTAATAGTACATCTACAAAAAACAGTAAATATAATCCTCTATAAAAGAGGAGAGAGAGATAAGTTCAAAGTAAGGCTGATAAACCTGGACAACAAGGCAAGGTTGTAAACTCTATATCTACTCAATATTCTAATTGAAGTACTAGTTAGAGCAATGAATCATTGAAAGATATCAATGGAATATAATTTGGAAAGGAAGATGCTGGACTATTATTACTTACATGTACACATCAATGACATTAAAACTCAGCAAGGGAAGAACAGGTGATAAACACTTTCAATACATTGACTAGGTAGCACAGTAACAATAAACCAACCAACCAACCAACCAAACAACAAATAAATAGTAGTACTTCCATGTAAAAACAACAAACAGCCTAAGCAAGACATAAAGGAAACAGCAGTCATCACAACAGCATCAAATAATATAAAATATGTTCAAGTAATTCCAATAAAGCAAGTGAAAGAATGCATGTGAAACACCTTTAATTATATGAACAAAGAGTTTGAAGAAGATATGAGCAGATATAAAGATTTCTAGTGCTCATGATTAGTAGCATTAACACAGTCAAAAGGCCATCCCTCTAAGAACAATTTACAGATTCACCACAATACCCATAAAAATTACAACAAACTTCATTAAAAACTTAGAAAATACAGTTTGTACTTTCATATGAAAAACAAAAAGCATAGGTAAAACAATTCAACAGTAAAAGAATAGCATGGCTCTGGCCAGAAAACAAACATGTTCATCAATGGAATGAATTAAAGACCAAGGCATATAATCAAAACACAGGTGGACATTTGTATTCTGATGAGGAAATTCAGAAATAAAAAATGGGAAAACAAAACAATAGCACCTTCAAAAATGGTGCAGGTAAAAGTGAATTTTTATATGAATTGAAATAGATTCATTTACATCCACCTGCACAAGACTCAAGGCCAAGTGTGTTAATTTTCCCAACACAAAATCAGACACACTAAAACAAAAACAAGACCAAGTGTGGAAAACTGGCAAAGGAGACAACTTCCTGAACAGACCAACAATTAATAAATGGGACCCCATAAAACTGCAAGGATTGTGTAAGACCAAGGAAATATAACTGTGAAAGCAATGACATCATGAAAAAAAATTGATTTCTGCAGTTCCTAGTGCTAATGCCAACTACAATAATAGCATGGAACAAAACTCCTTTCCCCCTCCCTTTCTGTACTCTGACCACCATTGCATTGGTCTGTGAACTCAGTTCATACACAGGTCCCTCTTCATGAGTAAGTCCCTCATAAAATCAGAGGGACTAGAAGAAACACATCTCCTGTGGTATCTATTTCACAAAACAATGAGTGTCCTGTCTGGAAGCAATGCAAAACTGTCTACCCAGGACAAAGCACCAGAGTCTGGATTAAAATTACAAACAACTCATCAATTAAATAGTGTCAGGCAAGCCTGATTCACAGGACTCATTAGTATAAACAACTTGTTCCTAAGTTTCCTAATGCTGTGTCACTGTAATACAGTTGGTTCTTCCTGTTCTGGCAACAACACAACTATAAAATTGCTTTTACTACTACCTCATACCTGCTACTATTATGAATCATATATATCTGTGTTTTCTGATTCTAAACATCTATATGGGAGTCCATCTTAATTGGAAAGTGAATACTGAGTAGTTTAAACTTCCCACCATAAACTGTGCACACATCAATTCTCTCAGTTTTCATTCACATGGAAAAAATAACTGCATGCTGCTAAGGATACATGAGTGACAGGGAATGGTGAGAAGAAATTATAAGACAGCATTGTTCAAAGTCATGTGCTACATGTGAAGAAGAAGACACTTATTCCAGTTTGGCTGGGGATTTGTGCCACACTCAACAGCAAATCCCTTGATAATGTGAACCAACGGATTTGGTTATTAAAGGAAGTATACAAATATTGAAGGAGGATAATCAGACAATAAATCACAAGAGGAATGCAGAACAACTCAAAAACATTGTAAACAAATCCACAGTGGCCTTGGTACAGACAACCACAATCCCAATACTTGGAAATTATGAAATCATAACTCTGCTATATTCTGGGCCTTTTCCATTATGGTAACTCCAGCAGCTGATTGCCTACCATTACCCCCTTCAATGTACACTAGAAACTATTCCTTCTATTTTGATTTGAATGCTAGAGACATGTTCCACACAGAATTCCTTTTCTGGTAATTGCAATGAATATATGACTACTGGACTCAAATTTGTAATTTGAAAACTCAAAGATGGTACAGCCCATTAATTTAAGTATTTAGTTTGTAAAATAAGAGGGAGGTAAGTTCATTGATCTGGAGAATAAAAGGCTGGGAACAAAATTCACCTGAGCTGACAAAAGAGTACTGTCTCAGGAACATTTTCTATAATTATGGAGATACAGCTTTAATATGTCTTCCAAGGCAGAATTCGCTCCACATATTTAAATGAGTAACAAACCCAAATACCTTTAAGAACTCTGAGCATCAAACTCAGGCTAATCTCAAAGAGGTGATATTGTACAATTTTATTTTAGTATATGTTAATCTCTTTATACCTATGAACATATTTTAAATGATGGTGGGAAAGGTGTTGTTTAGTTTATTTAGCTTTATGAAGCTGTGGTTATTTGAATGTCTAGAGCATCCTGATGGTCTAATGAAGTGCTGACTGACCAAGAACAAGAGAGAAGAAAGGATAGGCAGGGCAGGAAGGGAGATAGAATAAACAAATATGAGAAGTGCAGCACAGAATAATATGAGAAATCCAGCAGAAGAGATGAAGGGGCAAGGAAAGCACATACAGGTATCTTAAGACAGAGCAAGAGTAAATAAAAATAAGATATACAGAGGTAAGGAATGAAAAAAATCACAGAGGCCAAAGGTGGATGGGGTAACTTAAAGTTAAAAAATTCAGAAAAAAAAAGCCAAGGTAAGCAAGTACAGGTATTCACAAGTAAGAATAAGCTCCAGTGTGTTATTTATTTGGAAGCAGGATGGGAATCCCTCCCAAAAAACTGAATTGCAAAAATCACAAAAATAAGACCGTCTAGAATCGATTTTCCATCCCATGTATGATATCATCCTTAATCCTTTATTAGGTTCAGTCCAAAGGATATACTTCTAACAATTTAAAAAGGGACAGAAGGATTTAAGTTCAGCCACTAAGATGGTTGAAGACTTACAGAGAAAAAAATCTATCTTTTCGACCTTAAATTGTGACCTACAGTATAGAGGTGTCTCAATACATTTTAAAGATGTATCAGAACCTGTGAATTGCACACATACAAAGGATGAAAGACACAAATACAGAAAACATTAAGGACAAGTCACATGTCTATTCCATGTCCTTAGACCAAAATTCGTTTTGAGTTATTTTAACTTCAGATTATGGCTGATTTTTACCTCTGAGCATTATGCCTCACAGAAAGCCATGTTTGCTTCTGTGCAGGACCAGGAGTTCATCTAAACTAGGTCTTCCTGATGTCTAGGACAGGGATGTGACATCACTGTAGAGAATTCCCTTTTTAAGCTTTAGTTTATGTAATGTATATGACTGTCTGCACCCATGCATTTGTGCGCGGTACATGCAAAGAAGTGGTGGAAGATGTCATTCTGTAAATATGGTTCTGTAATTGGTTAATGAATAAAGCACTGTTGGCTAATACCAAAGCAAGATAGGTGAGATTGGAGACTAGGAGGACAAAGGAAGAAGTAGGGAGGAGATTCAAGATGTAAGATACAAAGAGAGCAGAGTGCTGGCCCCTCACTCGGCTAAGATAAGGCCACATGGAAATACTTAGATTAATAGAAATGGTTGAATATTAAGACACAGCTAACCAATAAGAAATGCTAGTAACAGGCTAACAACTTTATATCTAATACAATTCCTCTGTGTGTTACTTGGGGGCTGGTGCAGCAGTGAGAACAGGAATACCACTCATAACAGGATGTTTGAAACCACCTAAGCAAAGTACCTGCAAAGGGTAGGACAGGGTACCATCTCCCTTTAACTCAAGTTACAGAAGATGGCTGGCTGTCATGGTTTCTGGTAATGGAACATGTGTCCTCTGTAACAACACCCAGTGGTGTTGACTGCTAAGCTATATTTCTAATCAGCTTCATTATTTAAAATTTATTCTCATGCCTGTTATTTATACTGTATTTCACCAATTTACCCCTTCATGTCTTTTCTCTATTCCTTCACATATTCTTCCCTTGAAATGCCTTTCTTGTTAAGCATATATGAATGAATTTGTATGCACAAACATGCCAATAAAACCAATTGAGTACAATTCTGCTGGTTGTGTATATATGGTTGAGCACTGAACATGTGGTATTGGATATGCAATCAGAGAGCTCGTCTTTCCAGAGGCTAATACTTTCAGGAGTAAGGGTATGGACACAAAGTGATCTGGGCTACCTTAGTCAGGAATCATTATCAAGAATAAGAAAGATGGGGTGGTAATTAGCTTAGCTAACAATTGCTTGTGACATGGACCTGAATTCCTAGAGATTTGGGGAAGACTATGGATACTTTCCTGATCCAGTCACAATCCGCCTTAGTTCTTTGGTCCTCCTACCACACCCAGTGAGAGACAGGCCAGCTGCTGGCACCAACCATTTCCTCCAAGAAGACTGAAGAACACTGAAGAAGCTCCACCCACAAAAGCGGCAATGCTAGCCACTGGGCAATCCTGCTTTGCATCTCAACTGCTGCAAAGGGTTCTAAGTACCATGGACAAGAGGGCAGTGGAATCGACTTTCTCCACTTTACTTGGGCCAATGGTAGATAAGTCTTCCAAAAGATCCTAATCCACAAGTTTCGTGCCATCAGCAGAAGGCAGATGTCCTTAAAGCCTCTGACTTCAACAACTGTGGAGGACCTGGGGTGGCTGTCCATACTGCCAGCTAGTAAGTCCCTGTTACTCTAATCATTCAGGTAAAATATTATCCTTCTCAAGAACTCTGATGCTTTTGTCGGATGGTAGCTTTGTCAGCTTAAAGCAGCAGCCAAGGCTCCAAGTGTTACAAAACAGATTTCAAAAATGGAAATCTTAAGGTTGCTACTGTTCATAGACTTAACATTAATCAATAAAGTGAGAAATAGTCTCGAGAACTCAATGTCTTTATTCCCTAACCTGCCACGCTCAACCCCCACCATTGTAATAACAATAAGAGGTAGAAAGGAAAGGAACTAGCAGCCAGCTGACCCCCCCCCCTTGCCCACGATGATGGGCGGACGCTCATTGCCATGTCATCACTATGTCAGCCTAACTTGGTGGCTCAAAATTTACCTGGCTGCCAGAAGACTCAGTTATGCATGCACAAGCCCCCATTTTAAAGCAAGCACACAAAGGGTGCCTCTCACTCTTGCTCTCCCTCTTGGTCTCCCTCTCTGGCCTCTGTCTCTCTCTCTCCTGCTTTTGGTTGGCCACCAGCTACCCCTCTTTCTCTCCCTTCTCTCAATAAACTCCACATGGGCACTGAGTCTCATATTTGTGTTTCTTAGGCATTAGCTGCAGCAAAAGCACAACATTAGTGCCGAAACCTAGGCAGGCTCTCCTTGAGGGTCACTGGCAGCTGTATGCTTGTGAGCAGCCAGCCAGAGATACTTGAGATCCTGTTTCTGATACCAGGGGTTGTCTCAATCCCCCGTTCACTGGAAATACCACACCACACTGGCTTCAATTATGTAAGGTACCCTTTTAAATTTTAACCCATTTCCTTAAGGTTGGGTACATTCCTCAAGGGTGGAAGACATATCGCCTAGGGTGGTATATCTACTCTGCTCTTGGACTGCTGAGTCCTTCCGGCCTCTGTTGGTCCTGGCAACATTTTCGGGCTGAAGGGCTTTGAATAACGCTCTGCCATTCTCGCTTATGGTGTGGCCACACTCTTGAATTCCAAGACTGCATGGTCACTTTCTCTCCACCCATTGGGAATAAACCGGCCAAGAAAATACACCCCACCACTCCATTGGGATGCCTGATAGAAAATTGAAAACCCTTTCACTTAATGCCACTTGTAAAGGTACCCAGACTTATTTACTTTTGTACTGAAAAGTAGCCTAGATTCCCCTAGAAAATAATTCAAATTGGCCACGTAAACAGCTCTCTAGATCCCAATATTTTACGGGATGTTTCAAATTACTGCCAGCGAACAGGTCAATGGAAGGAGTTTTTCTATATCTCTGCTAAACATTCTGCTAAACAATCTTTCCCTAAATTTGTTTCGGTTCTCTTCCCACCACACTCAAATTCCATCCACCCCTGCCCCAGCTGCAACCTGTCTCAGCGCGGTGGGCTGAGCTGAGGCAGCATCTGCTCGAGACAAAATTACATCTCAAAACTTTATGATTTCTGCCAGCTGTTGGGAATATGTTTATGGAAGCCACCATCGTGACCGTGTGGCCTAGCTTTACCCCCCATGGTTCTTCTATCTGCTTCATCAGCCATCTAGGCAGAAGGAGTCTAGCCAGCTTCTGCCGCCAACAAAACCTGTAATTCATTTACCTTTTGCCTTTTATTCTTTGTCTGTAATATCTTTTTTCTCTGACTATGTTATGCATAGTTTCACACTCTAGTCCTTATCAATTTACCCAGTCCTGTATAATATATCTGTTCACTTTATTTCAACTTAACTTTATGTAAATGTAAGTTAACTTCATACAACTTAAATTCAACTGTTCTAAGTCTCAAATATTTCTAAATTATTATGTATCTTTAAATGGTGGTAAACATTTAAGGTTATAAATGTCTATTTCAAGCTAAGAAAATATTTATGCCAACCAGTCTTTCCTATAAGCTGTATATAAATGTTAAGCCTCTATTATCAAAGGGAGTATTTCTCTACCTCTTTGTCCTTTACAGTTATATGTCTAACCTACTAAGTTAAAACCATTTACAGTCAGGCTGCATGGCTCTGAGTAAAACATCCCCCCACAGACTCTCAGCTTAGATCCAGTTTTCCAGATAAATTAATTAATTACAGGGATAAAGCTAGGATAAAGCCTAGCCACCTATGTGCTTAAGGAAAGTAACTAAAGAATATTTTGTATACTAAAGTATGCTAAATAGTCAGACAGCCCTAAAATGCTCAGAAATCTAGAGAATATGGCATTTAAAATATTTCATTAAAAAGCTTTTATAACAGAGAGACAGGCCAGTTGCTGGCACCACCCATTTTCTCCAAGAAGAGTGATAGACACTGAAGAAGCCACCCACAAAAGTGAACTAGCCACTGAAAAATCCTGCCTTGCATCTCAACTGCCGCAAAGGGCACTAAGAACTGTGGACAAAAGGGCAGCGGAGTCGATCTTCTCCACGTTGCTTGGGCCAATGCTAGGTAAGTCTTCCAAAAGCTCCTAATCCACAGGTCTCATGCTATCAGTGCAAGGCAGATGTCTTTAAAGCCTCTAAGTTCAACAACTGTGGAGGACCTCAGCGTGGCTGTCCATACTGCCAGCTAGTAAGTCACTGTTACTCCCTAATCATTCAGGTAAAATTTTATCCATCTCAAGAACTCTGATGTTTTTGATGACTGGTAGCTTTGTCAGCTTACAGCAGCATCCAAGGCTCCGATTGTTACAAAACAGATTTCAAAAATGGAAATCTTAAGGTTGCTACTATTCATAGACTTAACATTAATCAATAAAGTTTTAATAAGCTATTAATCCAATTCTGAGGGAGTACTGAACACCATACTATGCCATTATTCGATCATAACTGTAACTATAAGCTCACAATTAAGGTTCTTTTCATTGTGCTAAGAATTTGCCAGTTGTGTTCATTCTTTCAGCTAAATCATATTAACATGAGTATGCTGATAAAGTGTCTAATATTTATGTTTCACAAACCCAAAGAGTCTTTGGGTTTCAGGGAGCAGAATTGGATCCATTTACAGGTCAGATTCACTCCAAATAATTATTACTCAACTTTTTCTTGGCAGTGTGACTTCCTAACCTGGTCCTGGGACGCCCTTGGAAGCCCCTCCCCCACCTTACTTCTCCCACTAAGTACTAAGACCTAAGAGACAGAAACTTAACCTTGTCCTCTGCTCTGCTAACATCTTGTCAGGTCTCAAAGAGATGCCAGAGCTCCATACAGTCAGGTCTGCGATGAAACAACCAGCTACCAGGATGTGTCAGTACCCCAGCTTTCTCGGATCCCCCAAAGATGGTCTATGACCCCAAGTCAGCAGGAAGATGTCTTGAAAACTCAAAGTCCTTATTCCCTTCCCTGCCATGCAAAACTCCCACCTTATTAATAACAATAAGAGGTTGGAATGTTAGGAACTAGCAGCCAGCTGACCCCTGCCCCCCAACGATGGTCGGGACAATTATGGCCTTGTCATGGCTATGTCAAGCTTTACCTAGCTGCCAGAAGACTCACTTATGCATGTGCAAGTCCCCCTTTAAAAGCAAGCACACCCCTCTCTCTGGTGTCTCTCTCTCTCTGCTCCCCTCTTGATCTCTGTTTCTCTCTCTCTCTGCAGCAATGATATAATACTAAAAATAACAATAGCAATAATAATAATGGTAATAATAATAATAGCAGCAATGATATAATACTAAAAAGAACGATAACAATAATAATAGTAATAATAATAACAATTTTATTGTAAGACCCTCAGAATGAGGAGTCTTCCAGGTTCGGTCGATACCCCAAGTACTCAATGCTCAGTCCAGTTGCTGCAAAACGCAAGAGGCTTTAATGAACAGGAAACGTTTGCACAAATGGGCTCCTCCAGCATGCAGGCTAGAGAGAAACCCCCTCCCCTGGGCCCAGGTGTTTTTAAAGGCAAACCCACAAGCTTAGGGAGGGAGTGGGACCCTCTGTCCATTGGCCTTGGAGGCCTGATGGTCTGCTATTAGGGTCAGCAGACCTTAGGACCTCAGGGTGTGCTAATTAATCTTGTCTGGGCAAACCAGAGTTACAGCTATCTCTTTGTTTCCTAAGGACCCTATTTACCACCTGTTGACTCACAGGAAAGGAGGGGCAGAAAGGAGGGACAGTGTGAATTCTTGTCATCTCAGGGCATGGTGAGATGAAGCTAGCAAATTCCAAGGAACAGATATTGGTTAGCATTCCAGGTAAGACTGTCCTTCATTTAACTTCACTTTTTGGGCTTTCACTATTAATATTAATAATAATAAGCGGTTTTTAACACTGGAAATTCTGGGGCACAAAAGCAGGACGAGGACTTGGGGGACACTGGGAAATGGAGTCCTGGCCGCTCAGAGCGCAAAACCGGAAGTCCCTTGCAGAAAAGCAGGACGTGCCTACACAGGATGCTGGGAAATGGAGACCTCGATCCTCAGAGCACAGAAGAAGTTTAGGAACTGAAAAGATGGAAACAAGCCTGGTTCATGATGGTAACTGTAGTTCGGAGGCCTTGAAGTCCAGAACCGGAAGTCCAAGGGTGAAAAGAAAGAAGAGGCCACACAGCATGCTGGGAACTGCAATCCCGGACCCTCAAAGATTGCAACCGGAAGTCCGTTGGTAGAAAAGCAGGAAGCAGCCTCAAAGCATCCTGGGAAATGCAGTCCTGCGCCGCCAAAGATGAAAACAAGTCCCTGGGCAGAGAAGCAGGAAGCGGCCGCAGAGGATGCTGGGAAATGCAATCCCTGGCCTGAACGTCCAAACCCAGAAGTCTCTGGGCAGCATCCACGAACTAAAACCAGAAGTTTCATGCTGAAAAATCAGGAAGCCACAGCAGAGCACCTTGGGCAATGCAGTCCTGTTCCGCAACACATGAAAACCGGAAGTCCCTGGGCATATAGGCAGGAATCGACCCCACAGGATGCTAGTTGCATTTCCTTTGCAGTCCCTGGCCTGAACGTCCAAACCCGGAAGTCTCTGGGCAGCAAAGCAGAGAGCGAACACATAGGATGCTGGGTAATGCAATCCTGGCCACAGCAGTTACAACAGTTCCTGATGGCCTCGCCTAAGGTCGGCTTTGGCTGCAATCTGGGAGCGGAAGTCCTGCCCCACCCACGATGATTGGCGTGAGTCTCCGCTGCCGGGTTTCCCTTGCCAGGAAGTCCAGCCATTGGCTTGGTGCGCCCCCTTCTCCACCTATGAAGACGGCAGACATGGCCCCTGCCCAGTCGCCCTGCACTCCTCCTGGCAGGGGGAGGGGCCTTCAGTGATTGACAGAGAGGGGCGTGGCCTGCAGTGATTGACAGCAGAAGGATCAGGAGGGGGTAGTCGTGGCCAAGGTCTGTGATTTCACTGGGGCCACACCCTGTATCCCCATGGGTTTTACTGTCATGATCTGCACTGCCACGACCGCCAGGGCTGCTGCCCTGTGGGCCCTAGCATTGCTGCTTGTTGACCTCAGAGTGTGGTAGGAGACTTCTGCCACGACCACCTGGGAATGGTTGGTAAAGCTATGGTTTAGATGGGATAAAGGTAGATTAGCCTATTTTCTTGAGAATTTGAGTAAGAATGAGATAGTATTTTACAGCTTACACTGGTGTGTATTCTTATGTGGTAAGCTATGTAAAATTAAGTTTATATTTTGTTATAATGTGTTAAATATTTCCACTTACAATGTTTTCTGCACATTATTTTTTACCATATTCTATGTATGTATACTTTTCTTGTATTCAAGACATTTTGTATATTGATACAATTTGGGATATTTATCTTGCTGCCCTTTATAGTTCTACCTCTTGTCTTGACACTTATACTCTACCTCTATTTTAGGGATTTTCATGTATGTATATGTAAATAGTTATATTGTTTAAGTATTTAATCCTGCTTTACTCAGGAAAGTTTTAATCAGTCTTTTTAGCTAAGTTCCCGAGTATTACAGATTATCTTCACTCACATTTCCTGTACCTATGAGATTAGTCAAATATAGATGCTTAATCTTCAATCACTTCATAGACATGCAGAACATGGCATTTAAATGTTTTAATATTCGTACTCCATTGACATGAGACACTGTTGCTCCTGACAGCACCGTGCACTTTCACGAAAATATTTTGGACACTGTTGTTGCTCCTGCTGGAGTTCAATCTCGCCTCAGCTAATGGCCTGTTGGGCATAGAATTGCCCCCACCTTGACCACTGATTTGGACATGCAGTCCTATGTGCTTGCAGGAAACAAATATAGAAGACTGCTTGACCTTGCCAAGTCAGGGTAAGACAGCCATTCTACCTCCCTGCTGTTGTTGTGGTCTGTCATGTTCTCTTGGCCTTAGCCAAATCTGGGTGTACCAACGTGGCTGTGAGACCTAGGGTGACTGTTCAGGTGGCTTGCTGTTTCTGTCCTTGCTGCACCTTTTGGAAGTTGTCCATCCACATTTCCTGTCTACTCTAGTATTGTTAATTTCCTTCTCAGGTCTTGATGAGTTTGAAGATTAAACTATCACAACTATTATTCTCTCTTCCTAGTTAGATATATTAGGTACTAGACTTATGTTTTCCAGCTTAGGACAACTCTATTGTAAACTCCATTATGCCCTCACCCTAGGACTAGATATGTAGGTCATTTTGTTCTCAATTTTCCTTTTCCTGGAGCACACTTGTTATTCACTGTTTTGTATATAGTTTTGTATTAAGCCTAAATCTTTTCTTTAGACTAAAAGGGGAAATATAAAAAAAACACACACACACTTTAAATTTTCCCCCAATGCACAATGCAAAGAAAAATGACAACTCTGTTCACAAAAGTCACTCTCACAGAGATTCCTTGTCACAAGTAACCAGAGCTGTAGGAGTATGGTTTTTCCACCCACCGCCCGGTCTTGCCCCGCCGCCGCTGTGCCAGCCACAAATAACACAGGGAGACTCTGTATTTGATATTATACTGATGGCCAGGTGCTAGTTTCTTATTGGCTAGCTCTGTCTTAATTATTAACCCATTTCTGCTGATCTATGATTTTCTCTTACCGGGGAACCGGCCAGCAAACTGCTTTCTCCAGACTCTCCATCTTGGCTCTTCCTTTCTACTTTCTCTTTCCTCCTTGTCTCTTAGTCCCTCCTATCTCCTTTCCTATTGGCCAACAGTGCTTTATTAATTAATCAGTATTAGAAACATATACAGAATAGCATCTCCCATCACAGAGCTGATAGTTTTCTGTAGATTACGAGTAATTTGCTAATTTTCGTTGGGAAATTATTTTATGACCATAAAATAATTCTCTGGATTCCTAATTAATTTAGCTATAGAAGAAATATTATTATTGGTGAGGTTTTTTTTTTCAATATTCCACAAAAGTATCTTATTTTCTGATGTGAAGACATCCTCATCTCCCACTGTAACAAACATAATCCACGAAACCTTTTCTTCTTGACAACTAATCTCCATGCATGTCTAACTTCTTTGTGTTATCACCATTATCACCAGTAACAATGTCATTCAGATGACTTACAGCTGTTGTCCACATGGTTTTCTTTATTTTTTCATATTTTCATTAAAATAAGAAACAATACAATCTTATTTTACATATCAATCTGAGTTCTTTATACCTACCATTTGTCCATGTTGCCCAGTGACACGTATATCATTCCTCCTTTTCTCCATAGAAAGGGCGAGGCTTTCTGTGGGGCACTCTTCCAGGACTTTCACATCATTTCTTGCAGGTCATATGGCCTCCACCATGGGTCTAGGCAAAGAAAATTTTCCTGTATGAGGAATGGGCTTCCATTATCTATTCATGCAGTAGGTATAAATGGTGTTCCTTTACCAGAGGCCCTATAGACGGCTGAGGCCTCCTATATGCAGGAAGACCATTTCTGTACTTTGCTGGTTTCTAAGTATTCAGTCTGGTATCCATGCACTTCCCCTTGTTCACATCAGAAATTTCTATGGCTTTCGTCGAATGGTCTTGATGTATTTGCTCATCACTCCTCCCTCTCTACAACTGGATTCCAGGAAGTAGGCTCAGTGCTTATCAGTCGGTTCCAAATAAAATGAATGCTATGTATTTGAAAACATAATTGAGAGCAGTAGATTTATTTCCAGATAGTTGGTAATACTAGGTGTTGCAGAAAATTATATCTTGTACAGAAATGTTGAGTTTTGGTATCCTTTTATCAGAGCAGCCAGAACAGAAAGTATGACATCTCCTTGATGAGAAGGAAACATTAGGGAAGCTTGGACAGAGATTGGGGATATAGAGTAGTCTAAGGGAGAAGGTTAAAACTTTTGGGCAATGGTAACACTCGCATCCTTGATGAGATGTGTGTATTCCTAATGTGTAGAAAGGCACACCTCCATGGGCATTGTGGTATATCAGAGACCTATTTGGCTAATAGAATTTCAGAACTCTTGGAATTAAGGGGACTTCCTCAGTACAAGTTCGTTAGAGAGGAGTTATTGCAGAATTTAGAATGGGGTAAAGGAGTAGAGGTTTAGGAACCTTTTTTACAGGCATTTCTCACAAGTCCTTCAGAATTAGTGGAAGACCAGGGCGTTCGAATAGGTTCATCCCCTTGGGGCCATTACAGAACGCCTTTCTCTAGTCAGCCAACAAATGTACAGACAACCATGTGGAAGTGTTGGCCTGATTCACAAAAGCATTTGGCTTATTGGTAGTAGTGCACAGAGAATACCAGTTTCAATACGTCATAGGTGCTCTTCCTCTGGCCTTTCCAAAGAAAATATATCCATTGGCACCAAGCTCCAAAGATGGGAACCAAACAAGCTTTAAGGCCAAGACTTCCCAGAGTTGGGTCTCTAGGCCTGCAGCATTGGATGGATTCCAGGTGTTTGGGAAGGTGCAGTGTGGTGAGGTGAATGGGTTCACAGACCTCAAAGGGTCCTCGACTTCATAGTTCCTAGACAGTCAGATTTGGGTACCTGCCAACCCTGTGAAAGTCAAGATGTTGCTCCTTGTGAGAGCACAGAGGGGCTCACTGTTAAATCCTCCGAAATCTCACACCAATCTGAAACATAATGGAGAAGCTTCAGAACCCAAATCATGGCCTTGGGTGTTAGTGGCTAAGTGTTCACCCAGCCTTGTCTGACAGCCACCCCAAAACCTTCAGAAATCCAGCAGCTATCTGTAAGGAATAAGGTTTTTCCTCCTGCTGCTGGTCTTGTCCTGCCACCGTGCCAGCCCCAATTAACACACAGAGACTCTATATTTGATATAATACTGTTGGCCAATTACTTGTCTCTTATTGGCTAGCTCTGTCTTAAGTATTAACCCATTTCTGTTAACCTAAGTGTTTACACGTAGTTTCACCTTACCGGGGAGTGGGGCAGGCATCGTATCTCCCCAGCCTCTCCATGTTGACCCCTCCTTACTACTTTCTCTTTTCTACTTGTCTCCTAGTCCCACCTATCTTGCTTTCCTATTGTCCAACAGCTATCTACTTGAACCTGGCCACCAACTTGACCACTCCAACTGTTAGGCCTGCTTTATGTCTGCTGCAATCTTGCTCCCGACCAAAACAATACAGCCATGTCAAGACAGCCAGCCAAGTAGCAGCCTCTCAGGCTGACCCAGTGCTGGTAGGGCACTGAGATGGTGGTGTCACTGAGCTCATGGCACAGGAGATGGGCAGATGAAACAGTTGTGAGGAAAAGCCACATCAATAGGGTCTTATTCCAAGCACTGGCATCACACCTGGCAGAAGGTCAGATTAGTATGGACACAAGTCAAAGAGTAGGCAACTATGTGCCCTTATGAGGAGTTGAGATTTCAGGGACAACATTCCCATGGGTCTGATATTTAGAAGATAAAGTGGAAATCCAGTGGGACCCTTGATACTACAGCCAAAGTTACCCCTCCCTCTGAGTTAAGGTGGAAGCTGTACTACATGATATGCATCAGGGGCCACCAAGGGGAAGGTGACATCCATGACCCCTTCCAAGGAAGCAGCCCTGCTCCCCAGTTTCCTAGATGTTGATACAATGAAAGATCAAAAGAATAAACATTACATCTAACCTGCCCCTTTGCCAACCAGGGCCTGCACCCAAACCAAAATCCTCATCACCTCCTAAGCATCACAAGGCAACCAATTTGAGCTACCTCCAGCACTCTCGCAGTCTATCTCCAGCCCACAGCCTTGCACCACCACCACTAACCAGGAAACATTCAGGAAATTTGTCTTTCATTTCTCCAAGTCTGAAAGTCTCCCTCAAGATGGAATTTTTTGAGTCATTGACCTATAGATTAGCCCTCAATGGACTCAGGTGTTTCTGAAGAGATTGAAGTGGAATGAGGAAAGGTAACATAGAAACTGAGGTAGAATAAGCAATTCTTGCTTTGCACACCATGTTAACTGCAGAACAAACTCACCCCTGTCTTTCTCATGTGACTTCACAAAACGATCAAGGAGTCATCACAGGAAACCCTCATGGGCCCTTAATCATTTTTCCCCAGGGTTCCACACCCATGTAACAGAAACAAGTATGCAACAGACAGAGTATTTCAGCCCAAAAATTTGCATGCAAAAACACCATCTCACACAAGATGACCTAAACTGCAAACAGGTGCTCCCCTTCAGAACCAAATTTATGGACTTAGAAACTGGGGGCTGTGTGTTTTCCCCTAACTGCCCCATCAGGTTTCTCTGATGTCCGCCTCCCACCACATTCCATGATGGAACACTGATCTCCTTCCTACTTCAGCATCCAGAGTGGTATTTTGTATGTTGGCTTCTTGCACACGGAGCAAAATAAATGTTCATTGTCAAAGAATCCAGACCAAAAGAGGCCTCCCAATCTGACCCTGGACTGATAGGGCAGCAGGATGGTGGTGTTCTAAATCACAGGGCACAAAAGAAGTTAGGCAGATGACATATGGGTTAGGATCACTCAAGTAAATTCGGCCCAAACACCAGAACTGACTTTTCATTTGGCAGATGGCATTTACACGCTGGACATAGGGCAAAGAGCAGGGGCTGTGAGAATATGTGATGGATCCAGTTTTAAAGAACAAGGGTCCCATGGGTGTGATTTTTCTGAAAAAAAAAAAAAAGGATAAAGGCCACAAATACCTTGGCCTTCATGCTCACAGTACCAAGCCATCTATATTCAATTGAATGCTATGCTGTATTATCTGCTAATTATCTGTTAGTATCTGCCATATTATCCCACTAAGGGAACTGTGACATCCTTGGCCTCTTCCCAGGAGGCAGGCCACTACGGAGCTTGATGTGGTGTCAAGAGCACAAGGAAAGAATAAACATTCAATCCAACTTTTCCACTTACCTCCCTGGCCTTTGCCCTGTGCCCCCACCCTAGTCATCTTCTAAGCATCACCATGCAACCATTCTGAGCTATCTCCCACTGTGTAGCATGTAGCACAAAAAATAAAAATAAAAGGACCAGAGACAGATATTGGGGTTCAGTTTTAAAGATGCAAATCAGAGAAGCAGAAGAGCCAAGCCAGCCCATAGATCTCATCTCTGCTCAGATGAAATGGATCTTCTGAGTAAAAGGCTCTCAGATTATATTTTCTCCTTATATTGCTTTCTCCAACCAATCTCCTGGAGGCATTTGCTCTGAAATTACAAAGGGAGATACGTGGGCATGCAATGTGGAGCTCTGAATTCAGAGATGTGCCAGACTGGCCACTGGAAAGTTTAATCTTGAATCCTCCCATATGTTTCCCACAAAATAGACTGATCCAGCTAGCCACAAGTACACACACACATACACACACACACACACACACACACACACAAACACACACACACTCATGCATGCACGTGGATGAGCGCATGCGAAGGAAAAGACCTCACCACACATTATCCCAACCTGAGATGGCACTAAAGGAGTCCTATAAGGTTTCCCCTACATGCACCCTCGTCATCCCCTACATTTCTTATTTTACCACCATAAACTTGACACATCCTTATCTCTTTGAGACTGTTTATGTGCTCTCCAAGAAGTAGCTTCCTGTCCAGGGAACACACAAAGAATAAACCCATACAAAAACACAACCAAAGAGAGAGACAGAGTAGAGATAGAGATAGAGACCCCTTGTGGTGTAACCAGTACAAGTTTTTTCTCCTGCTGCCAAGTCTTGTCCTGCTGCTGTGCCAGCCCCAAATAATACACAGAGACTCAGTATTTGATATTATGCTGTTGGCCAGTTACTACTTTCTTATTGGCTAGCTCTGTCTTAAGTATTAACCCATTTGTGTTAATCTAGGTATTTCCACATGGCCTTCTCTTACCGGGGAGGTGGCTGGCATCCAGCTCTCTCCAGACTCTCCATCTTGACTCCTCCTTCCTATTTCCTCTTCCTCCTTGTCTCCTAGTCCCTCCTATCTTCCTTTCCTATTGGCCAACAGTGCTTTATTTATTAACCAGTATGAGATACATATACAGAATGACATCTCCCATCATTGTGGTGATTTCATAAAGTTCTTAAGTATTGTACAGGGCAGAGCAGGACAATGAAATTTTCTATCTTTGTCCTTGGGGTTCTTCCTGTATTTAAGGGATGGTGAGCTACTTAAGAAAATGCACATTGGACCACATACTTGGGTGAACTCTTTAGCAGAGATGAAGCCTGCTGGAGCAGGTAAGGTCAGTGAAACCTTGCCTGGCTTGGATTGTACCCACAGGACTGAATGAATTGTTTGGGGAATTCTTCCAATCCCCACCATACTCTGGCTGCTTCTACTCAGCATCACAGTGTTTCTCGGATTCTTAGTTGTGGTCATCCTTGTAAGACTGAACATTTCTCTAGAATCAATTTTCTCTTCACAGCTATAATGTCTCCCTCTATTATGATATCTCTTTTCTTGCTTTCATCTATTCCACACCTGACTCAATCATCTTGGTCACGCATGTTCTCCTTTCCTACCCTTCTCTCCCTTATCTTTCTCTCTACACACTGCCCCCTCATGCTCCTGACATGCTGGGAAGGTGATGATGCTTTCTCCTTCTGTTGGGGACCTTGTAAAATTCCCTTGTATAGTTTCCTCCTTTTATCCTAATTTCTATAGTGGTGTGAATTGTAGACTGGTGATACTTTGCTCTATGTCTAAAATCCACATATGAGTGAGTACATCCATGTTGAGCCTTTTGTGAGTCAGTTATCTCACTCAGGAATTTCAAGTTTCATTCATTCACTAAAGTATTTCAAAATTCCATTTTTCCTCATTGAGTTTATTCCATTGAGTAAATGTACCATAGCTTCTTCATTCATTCTTCATTTGAGGAGCATCTATATTGCTTCCAGATTCTTGCTATTACAAATAATGCTGCTATGAAAGTAGTTGAACTGATGTCTTTGCTGATCATTTGGGAATATGCCTAAAAGGGGAATTACTGGGTCCTGTGGTAGAATGATTCTGGTTTTTCTGTGGAACTGTCATAATGATCTCCAGAATGGCTGTATAATTTTCACTCCCAGAAGCAGTGGAGGAGTGTTCCCCTTCCTTGAATCTTTTCCAGCATAAGCTTTTCATGGTGTTTCTGATTTAACCATTCTGACAGGAGTAAAAATTTTTTTCAGAGTTGTTTTTGTTTGCATTTCCCTGATGCCTAAGGATGTTGAGCACTTTCGTAAATGTATTTCAACCCTTTTGATTTCCTCTATTGAGAATTGTGTATTCAGCACCCCACCTTTTAATTTGATTATTTGATGTTGGGTTGATTAGTTTCTGAGTTCTTTGCACATTCTGTCAGATGAGGGGTTGGTGAAGATCTGTTCCCACTCTGTGTGCTGTCCACAGTGTTGTCCACTGTGTCTTTTGCCTTACATATGGCTCTCAGTTTCAGTAGGTTCCATTTATTAATTATTGATCTCACTGTTTGGTATTATGACTAGGAATAACTCTCCTGTAGAGAGCTGTGAAGTGCCGCACCTTACAGATGGCGCTGGCTTCTGCCATCCACTTTCCCGATGGTGAGTACTCTCTGTATTAAACAATTCCATATTTGGCTAAAAGCTGAGCATCTGTCTTGCTCCTGTGTATGTGGGCCTGTCTTTTTTTTTTTTTTTTGTTTTTCACCGCATGGCTTTCTGGGATTGACTGCCCAAGGGCTTTTAAGCTGTGGGCTGGGCTGCCCCCAGGGTCAGAAGATTATACAAGTTTCCTGAATAAACTGCTTAAAGAAGAGTCTGAATGTTGCGTTTTCTTTGCTGGTCAAAGTAGAGGCGACACTCTCCTGTAAAAATTCCTTCAAGAGTACCTCAAACTTTCTCTTCTAAGAGGTTTAGGGCAGCTGGATTAATGTTTAGGTCTTTGATCCATTTGTTCTAAGTTTTGTGTATAGCGATTCACATAGGTCTCTTTGTAGTCTTCTACATATCATCATCCAGTTTTGCCAGAACCATTTGTTGAAAATGATTGCCTCTTTCCATTGTATTATTTTTCCTGTTTCATCAAAACTCAGGAGTTTGTAGGTGTGTTGGTTAATATCAGGATTTTCAGTTCAATTGGTCTACCTTTCTATATGTGTGCCAATACCAAGTGCTTTTTTTGGTACTTTAGCTCTATAATAGAGCTTAGGGCTTGAAGTCAGAGAATATGATGCTTTCTGAAGTTCCTTTAATATACAGCATTGTTTTGACTATTGTGACTCTTTTGTTGTTCCATATACTGTTGAGTATTGTTTTTTCAAGGTCAGTGGAGAAATAAATGTGCTAGGATTTTTACTGGGAATGCTTTGAATCTGTAGATTGCTTTTGGCAAAATTGGAGTTTTTACTATATTTATCATACCAATTCAAGAGCATGGGTGATCTTTCCATTTTCTAGTATCTTCTTTAATTTCTTTCTTTAAAGACACAAGACCATGCAATATAGGCCTAATACTAGTTTGGTTATAGTTACCCCAAGGTGTTATTTGTTGTTTTTTCTTATTGTAAAGGGTGGTGACTCTCATCCTTTTTATCTTCTGTATATAGTAAGGCTACTAATTTTTTGTTGTTGTTTTTATTATTCTTGTGTACTGTCACTGTTTGAAAGGTGTTTGTCATTTGTAGGAGTTCATTGGTAGAGTTTTTTGGGTCACTTATGTAAACAATCCTATCATCTGCTAATAGTAACAAATTGACTTATTACTTTCCAATTTGTGCCCCTTTGATCTTCTTTTCTTGATTTCTTTCCGTAGCTAGAACTTCAAGCACAATATTGAAGATTTATGGAGAGAATGGATAGCTGTCTTGTTCCTTATTTTAGAGGAATTGTCTTAAGCTTCTCTAACCATAGGTTAATGTTCTATGCTGGTTAACTGTATATTGCTTTTATTGTGTTTAGGTAGGTTTCTGTTATCCCTGTTATTTCCAAGGACTTTATCATAAAAGGGTGTTTGATTTTGACACTGGCATTTTCAGCATTTAGTGAGATGATAATGTGATTTTTCTGTTTTACTTTATGTATATGGTGAATCAAATTGATAGATTTTCATATGTTGAACCATCCCTGCATCTGTGACATGAAGCCTACTTGGTCATGATAGAGGACTTATTTGATGTGTTAATGTAATTGATTTTCCAGTATTTTATTGAATACTTTTGCATCAATGTCCATGAGGGATATCTGCCTGTAATTCTGTTTCTTAGTTGTGTCTTTGTGAGGCTTGCATATCAAGGTAATTGTAAACTAATTAAAATGGTAATGAACCTTTTGCTTCTATTGTGTGAGACAATTTGAGGAGTATTGGTATTAGCACTTCTATGAAATATTTGTAGAATTCTGCACTGAAGTCCTTTGGCCTTGTGTCTATGTGTTTGTTTTTTTGGAGGGGGGCATGGGTGGAGTTTCATGACTATTTCTATTTCAGTATGTGATCTAAATCTATTTAAATTGCTTATTTATCCTTGTTTTGAATTTGATAAGTGATAACAATCCAGAAATCTGTCCATTTCCCTTAGATTTTTTATTTTTGTATAGTACATGTTTTCAAAGTATGACCTGAAATGTGTCTGGGTTTCCTCAGTGTTTGTTCGTATATCCCCATTTTCATTTCAGATTTTGCTGGTTTGCATGTTCTCTCTCTGCTTCTTGATTTGATTGCCCCTAAGGTTTGTCTATCTTGTTATTTTTCAAAGAAACAACTTTTTGTTCTATTCATTCTTTGTATTGGTTTCCATGTTCCTACTTTATTGATTACAGCCCTCAAATTGATTATTCACTGGCAGGTACTCCTCCGGGTTAAATTTGTTTCTTTTTGGTCTATGTCTTTCAGTTGTGCTCTTAATTATATAATTTGACTATCATCTATTTACTTCACATGAGCACTGATTGCAATGAACTTTCCTTGTATAACTGCTTTAAAAGTGTCCCATAAGTTCAGGTATGTTCTGTCTTCATTTTCATTGAATTCTACAAATCTTTTATTTATTTCATTATTTCTTCCTGGACCAGGGAATGGTAATTTACTCATTATTCAGTTTCTATGAATTTGTAGCATGTCTGCAGTATGTATTCTTGTAGAATTCCAACTCAAAATCATGGTAATCTGATAAGATATAGGGGGCTATTCAATTTTATTTTATTTTTTATTTGCTGAGGTTTGTTATGTTGCCTTGTATGTAGTCAGTTTTACAGAATGTCCCATGTGTAGCTGAGGAGAAGGTATATTCTTCTGTGTTTGGATTGGTTGTTCTATAAATGACTACTAAAACCAAGTGGGACAAAACTTTTGTTAGTTCCTGTGTTTGTTTGTGAAACTTAAGTTTGGTAATCCTGATTAGTGTTCAGAATGGGGTGGTGAAATCTCCCACTATGAGTGATTAAGGTTTTATGTGAGCTTTGAGTTTTACTAGTGTTTCCCTTAAGAATGTGGGTACCTTTTAATTTGGATCAGAGATGTTCAGAATTGAGACTTTATATTGATGGATTTCTCCCATGCTGATTATTAAATGACCTTCTTCATCTCTTGAGTGATTTTGGTTTGAAATTAAACTTCTTAATATTTAGATACGTACACCTGCTTCCTTCTTGAGTTCCTTTGATTGGAAGATGTTTTGCAAAACTTTTACACTGAGGTAATGTCTGTCTTTGAAACTTAGATGCATTTCTTGTACGCACTAGAAGGATGAAATCTGTCTTAATATACACTCTGTTAGCCTGTGAGTTTTTATAGGCAATAAGACCGTTAATATTTTGGGAAATTAAAGACCATAGATTGTTAATTCTTGTTTGTTTCATTGTTGTTGGTGGTGGTATTGTGAGTGTATTCACCCACTTTTTCTATTTGGTTCTTGTAAACTTATATTAACTTTGCCTATGTCTTCATTATTGTAGTTAGCTTGCTTTGTTAGAATTTCTTTCCAGAATTTTCTGTAGGGCTGGATTTATGGAAATATGTTTAGAAAATCTGGCTTTGACATTAAATATCTTGTTTTTGCTATAGTGATTGAGAGTTTTGAACATTACTTTAACCTGGGCTGGCATCTGAGGACTCTTATTATTTGTTCATAATCAATCCAGGACCATCTGGCCTTGATTGTAGTAAATTTTATTAAAATATGAACTCAACAAAGTATCAAGGAAACATCACCCTAGGTAAGAAAGGGAAATAGGGATAAAACCAATTTCAGTGTAAAGTCTAGGGTAACAATGTTAAATGTGTGAGTTTCATGGTGGATAGAATTGGCCCTGGCCCTGGCCCTACACCTGGCCCTGGCCCTAAACATTACATATTTATTGTGACAGTTAGCTATTACTGACTTATTTAATTCTTTAAATTATGTAAGCGACATTGGTCAAGAACAGCCAGGGCCAGGGCCGGGGCCGGGCCTGGTACAAAATTAAATTGATAATAAATTAAATTGATAATAAATTAGTAGCCACTTTATATTAACACTGACGAAATGGCACCAAAGTCCTAAACATATCGCTGATGTAAAGATCTCTTTATATAGCTAAGTGATGAAGTAATGAGATGATGTTTCATCAACTCCCAAAATCTGACTCCAAAAGAGACCTATGGTTCATAACATTACTTGTATTTTAAATTCATTAATTAAGTGATGAATTATCATTTACTTTCTTAGCTTAACAGTTAAGGAAGTAAGTGTAGTATTCGATGATGAGATCGTCTTGCACGATTGACTTCCCTAAGGAGGCTCAAAACTCCAGTGATCTCTGTATACGTAATGACAGATTTTCATAATTAAATGAATAAACATTAAACAAGTACATTGTGTTTTATGTGTGAAGCCTAAATGATTGCTCAATACTGAAGAGACATTGAGTTCTTAATCATAGATTTGAACAAATTGAATGAATAAAGAGATAGTTTCTCATAATTCAGCCCTGGAGAGATAACAAAATGATATCAACATTGATTTAAATAAAGAAAGGGAGAAAGAAAGAATGAAAGAAAGAAAGAATTCACAAGATACAATTTCACACCAACAAGGTGGATACAGACTCCATTCTCCCTGGAGTAGAAAAAGACAGATTTGAATAATGAAATAATCAGATAGTTAGATGGTCTTTCACACTTGAGTCACACAAGGTGGCGCCAAACTTCAGGGATCACAGATTATATAATGAAAGAATTTAATAAATATGTCTTTAAATATGTAAGCCATTGACATTTTTTTTTCGTATCTTCAATTCCTGGGCTGACTTGGCAGGTATGAAACTGTATGCTGTCATCACGCATTTTTAACATGCCATAAGTTAATCGTCAGAATATCATACTGTCTTGCCTGATGAATTCTGTTGGCCTGATCTCATCACAAGCCCCTGAATGTCTGTTGTGGTGGGTCAGGACGTGAGATAGTGGGCCCAATCCTGGCATAGCAGTAGTAGCCACAATGTTGATAACAGCTGAAAAGATGGCTGCAGAAGGGGCATCAATAGCAAAGCTTAGAGAGAGATGTTCTTCCGTGTTCTGAATCGTCATCCTTTTGCCAGGTCTCCGTGATGGTGCCGACCTCCTAGTGCCACTATTCTTCTCATGGTAGATCACAACCGATATGAAGATGTGGAGGAAGAACATGTAGTCAAAAGCCAGACCACCGTGCCGGCCTTGGTGAAGTCCTTGTACTTCTCGGTTGGCACCGTGCAACCATCAGGACTCAATCATACAGCATCCCTCGTAGTCTGGAAGATGTATAGATCATACAGAAAATGATCTGCCTATGTCTACAACTTTCCTAACCTTGTCCCTGTCAGATTTTTGCACCCTAACCGTAATCGGTGATGGCACTGTCTGTCATTTACATAATTTAAAGAATTAAATAAGTCACTAATAGCTAACTGTCACAATAAATAGGGGATGTAGCATTCTGCTGGCAGGGAAGCATGGCCAGACTCCAGTCATGAAAGATGTCACCATCCTCAATTGAATCAATGTATCATAAAATGTGATGATATTGCACATTATCTCCAGAAGTGGAAACTTCATGGTATGGAGGATTGTTGTTTACATTACTATACAAATGTTTACATTATCTTGGGGATTAACACAGATTGTCAATTTAAATACATTAATTATGTAATTAGATGATCTATGGCACCAGATTCCAGGTGTCATGGACGATATAACCATTGTTTTATATAATTAAATATTCAAGTAATGAGTTCATGTAACATCATCCACTTCCCTAATGTGGCTCCAAACCAGGCTCATGAACGATGCTGTCGTGATAAATTTAAGTATTTTAACTACAT